>NC_041337.1:9292809-9420309 GCF_004354835.1 Perca flavescens
TACCAGCTTTCAGATGAAGTATTAGCTGCGCGGTTATATATTTTACACGCTAACTGCCATGGGCACCTCAGGGGAGCAGCAGCACAGACACAGCGCTGGGGCCTGGAAATAACGCTGCAATGATTATGGCGTGTCTTCAAAAGGTCACTGTGATATAGGGATTTAAGCCCTTGTCATCTAACTGAAGACTGTCACAATGGTGTGGGCAAAGGTGCTATCTGCCCTGTAGCGCTGTCATCACGCCACTCTCAAAGAAAGTTCCAGGTACATTAGCAAGCTCAAAGGAAGCTAGCATACAGAATAGTAGCTATAGGAGTAGCTATAGTAGCTCTTTTTTTTGCCGATTGTCAAAACGTTTTAGTGAGATAAAGGAGCAAGGGCGAGACATAGGTGAATTGAGGAATGTTTGACATTTTATTGAAAATAACGTGAATATAATTTGGAAAGTATCTAAATCGTAATCTCTCAAAAATACCTTAACATTTGTCTAACATTTTACAGTTTAAAAAAATATAACGAGCAACTTCATTATCCCTTTTTAGTAAACTGAAAGTAATATAGTAATATTACGAGTAACATAACTGATTACTTTTGATACTAAGTCATAAGTAAAGTAATAGTATTACTAGGGTTGGGTACCTTTCGCATCTGAACCAATATCAGTACCGGTACCTGAAATTCGGTTCCCGGTACCCAACGGTACTTTTTTTGGTACTTTCCCTCTGTAATTACAAAAAAAAATATTTGAGTTGTAAAAATAATTCCACACCTATTTATCCTATTTACTTAGAACATTATTTATTTATTTAAAATCTTTAATTGACAGAAATTAAATAAAAATAAAACCCCTCCCTCTCTCCTCCCAAACCTGTCCCTACAACCTATTAAATTGAATAATTATTGAACTTTTATTCTTGTATTAGTATATTATTCTGTTTTAGCCGGTTTTATTTTTATTATGACCGTTTTAAATTGCTCTTTAATGTTTCACGTAAAGCACTTTGAACTTAACCTGACTCCGCCAGATGGATTGCTTCGCATTTGCTCGGCATATCCATCTGGGAACTTTCCGCTGAAGAACTTTTGGGAAGGGGCGGAAATACTGGTTAGCTGATTGGATAAACCATCTGTCTATCACCTATGTTGGTGATAGACAGGCCAAATCAACCAATCAGATCCACGAAGCGTATAAAAATACAACCACAACCCCGCCCCTGCACGCAAAGCATAACTCGTTAGCTCAGCATGCAAGCAACATGTCGGTAAAGGATATTTGCTGTTTGTGTAACAAGAATTTAGGAATAAAAGACACCATTTCAGGTTCCCGGACCATATTCCAAAAGAAGGATCCAAGAGAAAAAAAAGCATTAGCGAGCGGCTAACTTTAATCGGGAATTAGGGCTACCGCTGTCTGAAAATACTGGTTAGCTGATTGTAGGGCTGGGCGATATATCGATATAAAAAATATATCGATATATTTTTAAATGAGATATGGAATTAGACCATATCGCATATATCGATATAGTTCAAATGTGATCCTTGCTCCCATAGATATATACACAGATGTCGCCTTGAGGTTCTAAACATACGTCAAAACCGCCGCCATCTTGGAACAGGGGTGCGAAGCATTCAGATCAACGCTAAAGATGCCGGACTTTTGTACTGCTTAATTATGTTCGATAGAGGAAATGAAAAGAACAAACAGCAATGAATAACATTTAACAGGTGACAATGTGTTTTATGATTTATGTATGCCGCCTTCGACCAGCAATCTGAGCTCCGGCGGCAGCGGGAGGCGGAGAGCTCCGTGGCGGCCGCAGCGTCTCTTCCCGGGAAAAACACAGCTTTGCCTCGCTGCTGCGCGGGTCCCCGCTGATCCAGATCGGACCAGCCAAAGACAGAGTGGTGATCGGTAGGATCTTACACGTAGTCCAGGACGACCTGTATGTCGATATCGGCGGAAAGTTCCACTAAGTTTGCGGCGGCAGGCGGACGGAGAGAAGCTACAGCGGGGCAGCAGAGACCGTCTGCGGCTGCAGGATCTGGAGCTCAGTGCCCGTTAAAATGACATGTAACATAAATACATACAGAAATAAATAGTGGAGGAATGAGCCTGGACATTTCAGTCTGTTTTAAACTTCACCTTGAAGCAGAAACTCTTAGTTCAGAAGGGTGAAGTTTCCGTTTGAACTCAGATCTGTGAACCGATCATAATAAATATTCTTTGTATTAACACATTAATTAGTTTCTTTGTTTTGTAGTCGATAGTTCATCTTTTAGTTTACTTAAGTGGAAGCAGTATCAAGTGGAAGAATGGGACTATAAACCTAGGCTTACAGGCATGAGGCATTACATTTTGAACAAAGTAGATTATATTAATATCAAAAGCTTAATTGACCTTTGGAACGAATCACAAATATGGAGCTTTGATTTCAAAAAAGGTACTCCTGTTATACAGTATTTAGGTTTACATTTTATTGTTATTTGAACAGCTGAGCATTTAATCATGAACCAGGTGAAGAAACCGGTTCATTATTTATTTGATTTTGCAACTGTCTCTATGAAACTACTTGTGACATGTCATATTTGATTTTGGCTTTGACTGAACATTTGCTCTCACTTTGCGGAAAAAAATATCGGGATATATATCGTATATCGATATTCAGCCGAAATATATCGGGATATGACTTTTGGTCCATATCGCCCAGCCCTAGCTGATTGGATAAACCATCTGTCTATCACCACCTAACCCACCTCAAAACCAACGCTGATTGGCCCGGTCGTTTGGCTAACGGCTCCAAATTTTCTCTGCCTCAAGATGCCAGACTGATCTGCGAGTGGAAAACTGGAGCTCGCGAGATCAGGACGGTCTCACGAGGCTACTTTGAATTGCATTGTTGCTGAAAGGTGCTGTAGAAATAAAGTTGCCTTGCCTTACAACCTCAGCCTGTCAGTCAGTCCCCAGGGCATAGAAACTACTGTTGTGCCTGCTTGTCTCACAGGAAGTGTAACGCCAACAGCACCGCAACCGCTTTCGCCTCGCCATTAATATCACATGGCAGCAAACGCTGTCTGCGTGAAGTTGTGAAAAACTATAACCACACTTGAAACCACTTTATCGGCATTGCTGTGACTTACTGGGACTTCAACAAAACTGTAAAGCCGACGAGAGGACATAAGCTTGCGCTTACGCGTTCTCAGGTACCGAATTTTGGCACCGTTTGATTTTACGTGATGATACGGATGTGACTCGGTCGGTACCGGCAAAAGTACAGGGTTCGGTACCCAACCCTAAGTATTACTTTTTTAAGGAGTAATAAGTAAAGAGTAAACTTCCTGAGTAACTTGCCCAAAACTGATTATAACCTTGCTCAGGACACAATCACCATCCTCGCACTAATTTCTCCTGTAGCTCACAGGTTCCAGCTTCTGAAACCAGCACCTTCCTCCTGCCACCAGCACTGAGACCACAGGACCCATAGCAGCAGAGTTCTTATGGTCTGGATTGACATGGATTTCTGTGAAAGTATTGTCCTCATCTTATGAACTAATATTCTCTCTATATGATCTAATAACAATATATAAGCAGAGCTTTACCTTTAAACAAGTCTCCTCGTTCAACGATGCTATCTATCACATAACTGCTATAACTATTATTCTATTCTAGGGTTTCAAGTAGGGCTGGGCAATAATGTATATCAATATTATATCCATATATGAGGCTAGAAATCAAATGTCAAGTGTTGTCTTTTCCTGGTTTTAAAGGCTGCGTTATAGTTAAGTGATGTCATTTTGTGAACTTACCAAACTGTTCTAGCTGTATTCTATTATTTGCCTTTACCCACTTAGTCATTATATGCACATTACTGATGATTATTTATCAAAAATCTCATTGTGTTAATATTTTGTTAAAGCATCAATTGTCAAGCTTACAATAGTGCTGCAATATCGATATTGATGTATTTGGTCAAAAATATTCTGATATTTGATTCTCATTTTCGCTCAGCGTTAGTTTTAGGTAATCAATTAATAATCAAACAATTTACAATAAAAGCTTTAGCGCGTAACGTTTTTTATATCAATAAATGTCCGTTGCCAAATGAGTTGCTACAAAGCTAATTAAGACTAACAGCTCCACACAACTCTCTCTGGATTTCTCAGTATGGCTATGTTCAGAAGATTGTGTCATCCGGCAACTTTCCCACGCAGAAACTCAAGTGAAGATAATGACCTCTTCTGAAGAGTCCATCATGTTTTTTTAATCCTCCGTGTCCTCCTTGGCTACTAGCAACTGCACGGGGGAGGGGTGGGGGCACGTGTGTGATCACGGAAGGCTTGGATCAGGCAGCGTACTTAGAATTCCTCATGGGGGGAGACAGAAACTACGCACTATAGCTTTAACAAAATCATGTTAATAATAATGATTATTATTTTCATCATAATAATAAAGTTAGGAAAATGTCCTGATAATTCAATCAGCCCTCAAATTAAATCCTGTATCCCTTCCATTGAACGCACCTTGGAGTTAGGCAAGACCGTTATTTCATCATACATTTTAATAAGGAGGGGTGGGGGGGGGTGCGGCGGATGAGTCATTTGGAGTCAGGCAATAGTTCAAATGGGCTAAACTGCATGCTGAATTATTGAGGATTCTATTAACATTCAAATCTGACATTGATTTGACACAGTCAGGCCTCTGCTAAGTGACAAGAAATAGCAAGGTAGTGGAGGAAAAGAACCTGCGCCGAGGTAATTGTCCAGATGTCTTAATTTTTTCCTTCGACCTGTTTTGTACCTGTTAAGAGACATTTCCTTGATGTGGATATTGATGCACAAGTTCTCAAAGTCTGATTTCATGTCTCTGCAATCCTCATGAGCTCACCAGAAAAAACCTTTTAGAAGGCCAACGGAAGAGTCAAAGTAAACCAAACGGAGTGTGTGTGTGTGTGTGTGTGTGTGTGTGTTCATGTGAGGGATCACAAATCAATAGCTTGGGGTCATCTCCAGACAATCGTAACTCTGCAGATAATGCAGCACAGGCCAGGCAACCTCATCGCCTTTTAAAGCTCTGTTTACACAGAGACAAAGACGAGAGACCTTTTAATAGGACAGACCTGCCACTTGCATTGAGGTCATTTACTTTAGAACTTGCATTTACTGGACAGATGCCTTGTTAGTTCAGGACTGCTTTGGTTTTTTTGGTACTTCGATGTGAACCAGTTCTGTTATGTCTGGATATTATAATATAACAAATGTAGCATCGTCTCATTGCCTCTTTAGATCCTGTATTCGAGTCATGATTAAAACAACTTTCAAAAGATGCAGTCATTAGCATTCAGACAGTCACACTGGCATTTTACCTTGTAGAATACAAAATAGATTGGAGTGGCTATACCCAAACCTAGGTTTGGTAAATATACAAACTGTTCCTACAGACAACTTCTATTAAAATCATACATTCATTCAACTCAAGAAGAAACTCTTAGGGGATGTACAAAATCACATTAACAAAGACCACCTGAGTACAAGAAAAGATGCAATACTCCACTTACTATTCGGTTTCTTACAAAGTAGTCTTTTTCTATAGAATAAAACTGCAGAAGAAGCTGTTTGGCTTCACGTTCCTAATACCTGGTGTCTGTTGTTTGGCTTTAAGCCAGAAGGCCAGGTGGATAATTGTATCTGTGGAGTAAGCCTGCAGTGCTATTACTGGCGAGAGAAGGTTTCATCAGAAGCAGATGAAATTACTTTTGTTTTCTGGGTTATGAACAATGTTTGTCAAATAGGACCGACAGTATTGACTTGGGAGACTACTTTTTTTTTTTTTTTGGAAAAGCATAGAAAAAGAAAACAGTAAAGGCTTCAAAACTGCATCAGCAAATATAAATCTCAAAACCTTTGCAGAAGACCAGCAGCAGTGGTGTAGTCCATGTGATACGCAGGAATACGGCGTACCCCCACTAGGAAAGGTCAAGGATAATCCGTATACCCACTTACAAAAGCGCCATGATAACGTTGCGTAACGACGATTGTTTTGTGACAGAACATTCACACTTTTGTTCATAAATTCCCTCCGTCTGTGTTGCATGTCGCGTGGGAACAACAACACAATTGCTTGACGGTAATTTCTCTGCGCAACCGTAAAGGAGATGTATGAAACAAAAGCAAACTTCTCACTAAACTTTTTTAGAGTTTTGGTAAGCCTGCCCCTGAAGCTTCACTGCCACTTCGGGCGACACTGCAGTGGACGCTAACGTTACAGAAACTACAGAAAGTGAGGCAGATGCTCTTTGCGGCAACGTTACAAAAAAAATGGATGGGGTTGTCGCTCTGGGACGCGTCGCTCTGGGATGGGCGAGTCTGAAGCTGGGAGGGAAAAATTACAGTTTACTCACTACAAAAGAACTAGACTACACCACTGACCAGGAGTAACTGTACGTACACACCGCCGCTGACTCGAGCTTCTAAAGTTACTAGAAGTCATTCACTTTCAATGGAAGCTGGCTTCAATCCGGCAAATCTGTCGGCGTCGCGTTTTGGGCGTTTTGAGCATTTTGAGCGTTTTGAGCGACCAGAGCGTAAAACGCCAGCAACCAATCGGAATATAGACGTCCTTTGTGCTGGCTGATTCCAGAGAAACATACGATGTAAACTTTCGTTCCTACCAAAACATTAGTTCCGAGAAAAGGGAGGAAAAGCTCATAATCACCGTTGCTGGGTTCCCTATCATTTATGATATGAGGTTGTTTGCGTATAGGGACCAGTTAACGTTACCTGCCGGTCACATGGTCTGCTCACGGTGGAGTCCTGCACGGACCAACGGCTGGCGGCTGCTCGCTCTGCCTGCATTCTGCTGCGGTTCGGCGGCTAACGAGCGAGCTAACTGCTAACAGACACCGCCGCGACCAACAAACAATACAAATTCAGTTATTATGTATGTCATTTATAAAAGGTTTCTAGTGTCAGTGTATTGGCCGTGCAGTGGCTGCTTGTGCTTTTTCTTCAGTCGTGTGTTGAACACGATCGAAGAATGCTGCCACGTCAGAGCGGCCAAAGCGTCAATAAGCTTCCCCGTACTTTCTGACAACGTCGTTGACAGGGCCGCCAGAGCTTCTTTGCAGCTCAAGCCGGCGGCGGTGTGTACGTACAGTTAGTCTGAACGTTCTGATGGAGATTTTTGTTTAATGAAGTGAGATTACCTGTAGTCCAGGGCTCCACAGTGTGAGCGTTTCACTCGCATTTTAGACTAAAAATAGATGTCTGCAAACTGTACAATGTATTTAGGAGCATGTGCGCGAATAACCTAATGTTAGGGTCGGGTTTTTTTTTTTTTTTTTTTTGCAAATGCGGCGGCCAGTAGCTCCCATCAACTTTGCGACATTTTAATTTGTTGCCATCCTTGTTAACTGAACACACTGCAGAGGGGACGTCTCTCTGCCGTCCCCCGTACATGTAAAGCCACCTACACGTGATCTGCGGTGAAACCGCCGTGCGCTGGTTGTGTCACTGTTGGTCCTATGGGGAGGGAGAGCGGTGGAGACAGAGGACGCGCTACCCTTGGCGTCGTGCGCCGCTCGGAATTGCCGCCGAGCGCTCCGTTTGAAGTTCACATTATTACAACTTTTACCTTGTTATGTTGATCATTTAAAGGCGCGACCAAAGCCAGAAGCAGCAGTGACCTATACCTGCGCCTGTACCTCGCGGTTTGACCTCTGATCATGTGTAAGCGGCTTAACAGCGGCAGTAAAACTGTATTTCACACTATAATAGTTCAACCTTGCAATTAATCCACGGTTCACGTGCACGGCGAACTGTTACACCACTACTGTATATTCAACATTACTGACTTTACTGATGAATAGAAAACATATTTTCAAACAGAAAACATTACACTTCATAATGTTTTGTATTCATATCACAACTGTATTATTGTAAAAATTAGCTCCAAGTATCACTGTACACCAACAGTAACAGCAGTTACCTTATGGGAGTCGCTCTACAGTAACAGCAGTTACCTTATGGGAGTCGCTCTATAAAAGGTCCGTCTGGATTCAGTGGGACACTTTGTACAATGACAATAAACGTGCCTTGAACCCTGCAGTTTAAAGTATAAATAATTACATAATTATAAAAAAAATATATTTGAAGCACAATTTTCTCTTATCTAAATAGATTGAAATTCTATTCAAATAAATGAAATCACTTTGCTCTCCTCATATTCCTTTTATTAAAAAAAAAGAAAAAAAAGAAGACATTATTTAATACACTTTCATTGTGGCCCTAAAATTCTTTATGCGCTCCTACATTTTTCAACTTAGGAGCACACATGCTCCTTGGGGAAAAAAAGTTAGCGTTGAGCCCTGTAGCCTCCAGGTTAGGAATAGCTTGAGAAGGGAAGATTATTTCACGCTAATCATAAATCACAGCTTTTGGCAGTAAACCACACCATAATTATCCTCCATCTCAATCTCACACTCTTACCTTGAATAAGCCGTTGGCAAAAAGGTTCAAAATTAAAGTCGAACTTTGAGCATATCTGTTTGACAGAATGTTTTAGCAGAGCAAACTGTGAGTAATACTGGGGAGAGATGGACCCCACTGCTGCTGGCGTCGGAAAACAAAGGCTCGGCCAGTGCTGCAGACTACTGCCTCTTGTTGTGAGCGGGCAGCTTTAGGTGTACGTAGTCTGTAGAGATGTTCCAAAGTAGAAAGTTAAAAACTAAACACTGTTTGGTCAATTTACAGTCAAATATAAATTGGATTATCTAAAAAAAAGTGTTGTTGTTTTTATTATCTTCTGCCCACACATTAAACATAATTTATGTTAGGGTCAAGTAAAGGATCGCATTAACTGCCACACTGCATTGTCACATCTACGCTGGATCCAAATATTTGACTTTTCGGAGATTTGTTCATTAGATAGGTATTCGATTTTCAATTTTGGGATTAGAATATTTGTTTTAAAATGAACCGTGAAAAAATTTGCATGCAGGCTGAAATTCCCCAGGGTGTTTTGTCGGGCTTAACCCTTGTGTGGTGTTCGGGACCCGTTTTCAATGTTTGCTAAAAAAAAAATTATGCTATTTATTATTTCTTCTAACTCAAACTTGGCTTTGGCTCATTTTCTGTGAAGAACATAAAAAATAAATAAAAAATACCCTCTGGTTTACTGGATCCGAGTGTATTTGATTGTAGGTGCTATGAAACTATGTTGTCTTTCTGCATATCCAGAGCTATTCCATCTCTTCACCTCTGCCGAGAACGGAGAAATGTTGAGTTATAACCGAGCAGTCGGATGTGTATGTTTATACTGCAGCAGCCTGCTGTCGTTCAGGCGATTTTATGATGGTAGAAATAGTATGGCCGAGCATAATGCCACTGCGCTCTGGTGAGGTCACTGGCTGATCAGAAGCCTCAAATACTTGCTATTGATTAGTACCGAAGCTTTGAAGCACAAAAAATGGCATTGGGGACAGCCCTAATCTACTCCATCTCGTTGTTAGTTATTCTCGCCTAAATCCTCTAACGTGTTGTAATACGTCCACTTAAAAGTCATTTGAAAAGGACCATTGCCTGCAGTCATTCAGTGCCTATGGAGAAAAGAGGATGGTAATGAAATGCCATCCAGTCTTATGTTTCAAACTCCACTTTTGTACTTTTCCAAACTTGTAATGGCTAATCGACAAGGAAAATAGTCGTTAGCTGCAGCCCCAGTCACAGCCATGGTGCTCTAGCACAGATGGTGCTGACATGTTCCTGTAATTACGTTTGATTCTGCAGTAATATCTTGTCAGTGTGGTTGGGAGAGCCAGCAGCAGATCTCCAATCTCTCAGAGGACCTGAGTGGCCAGGCAAAGCTAATTACAGGAACTCCCATGCGCTGAAGAAAGAGCGAGCAGAAATACCTTTATCCTGCTAAGGTGGGTCCCTGGTGGCACTCGGCAGCTGTCATTCACCATCAACTCCAGCTGTGTTAATTCCAAATAAACCTCTGCTTGGAGCAGACTGCAGGGTCTCCTGAGGACCTGCGCTGTGACAACCATCAGTCAGGCCTTAAAATGGGGGCATATTAAAGATAGGGTTAATCCACCATGGCCAGAGGATGTGCCAAGATCCCTGTTGTCATAGATACGGTGGGCCCCTGCAGCACATGGGCTAGTATTTAACCACATAGCAAAAACTAGGGCTGTAACTAAATTGTCATAGTCGATTAATCTGTTGATTATTGTTTTGATTAACCGATTAGTTGTTTGGTCTATAAGATGGTGAAAAATGTTGATGAGTGTTTTATTTGAAGCCAAAGATGAAGTCCTCAAATGTCTTGTTTTGTCCACAACTCAAAGATATTCAGTTTACTGTCACAGAGGGGTGAAGAAACTAGAAAATATTCACATTTAAGAAGCTGGAGTGAGAGATTTTTAACTTTTTTTTCTTAAAAAATGATTCAAACCAATTCATATATTATCAAAATAGTTAACGGGGCAGCCTCTAGCTAACCCAGTAAGAGCGTTGGCCCCATGTTGGCTGAGTCCTGCAGCGGCGCAGGGTTCAAATCCGACCTGCTGCCCTTTGCTGCGTGTCATCCCCCATCTCTCTCCCCATTTCATGTCTATACACTTTCCAAATAAAAAAGGGAAAAGACCCAAAAAATTATCTCAATAAAAAAAATAGTTAACAATTAATTGAATAGTTGACAGCTAATCAATTCATTGAATAATCTTTGCAGCTCTAGTAAAAACAGACTTTAGGCATCCCAATAATCCGGCCTGTTGTGGTAACCCAATCCGTATACTGTGTACTAGAAAGATCAGGGGTCTTATTTATAAACGTGGTGTAGGCACAAAACGGGGCTGAAAATGTGCGTATGCCACTTCCCAAAAAACAAACTTTACGGGAGAATGTGCGGTCCTCCACGCAAACTCTGACCCATGCGTACGCACATTTTGGAGACAAAATAAGAATTGGTGACGCAGATGGTGAGGTGGTGAACTGAAGTCAGACTGCAGAAAGTAAATGGGAATAACGATTACTAGTATTGATGCCTCGCGCACATTTTTTCACTCCATATCATCCACGTTACCATGAAGATTAAATCCAGCAGTGTTATTTGCGCTTGACTGACTTTTTTTTGGCGTATGCCATTTTGGGCTTTTGGGCGTACGCACACTTAAAGTAAGGATCCTACACACAGCTTTATAAATGAGACCCCAGGTATATTAAATCTACAGTAAACATAGGTTGAGGACAGCTCGGCTCGCCTATCCAGGAGATGGGATTGTGTTATTGCCACCGCAATGTTAAAAGATAAATCAAAGACAGTTCACAGAATAGACCCTAACTTTCCCGTTTATCTCAAAATCTTTCAGAACAGGTTAGAACACAACGCATTACAATGAGAGAGAGGTGTGCAAGTGAACGGTTTCATGCAATGACCTCTGTTGCACTGGAGTGATAAAATGCCATGGCTTATGTGCTTTTAATCCATCAAAACACCCCCCCCCCTCCTGAAAAAAACACAAAAAAACTCAACCATGACGTGACCACTGTGGCTCATCATAATGTGCCCTAAAATGAAGATGACATCATACAAGGGATTGCAGAGCAAACTGCATACATCCATCAGAAAGGATACTATAATATAGCCGACATATGTTAACAAGGAAATATAGGCAGCACTGTGAAACTCTACTATGAATACATTATGGGGTGAGGATCAAATAAAATCACACTTTGCCCCACTGTCACTTTTATGAGGTTACTATGTATATATGCAGTCATCCAGCAGACGTTTTATGCATCCATGTCCAGAAACGGCGCTGTCTGCAGGTTTCCACTCAGGGCTAAAAATAGTTCGATACACAACATATTGAGAGAGGTGGCTGCTGTTCTGTGCGGAGGGAGCGTGCGGTAGCAAATAAAACGCAAATTTCTGTGCACCATGGCACTCCTGAATTAGATTAGTCAATTCACGTATTGCAATCACTTAGTCAGAGCAAGCAAACTGGAGCAAAATTCTAATTAAAAAAAAGATGGATGGCCTGACGCATCGTGTAGGTAGTTCTATATAGTAAAAAAAGAAAAAAAAAATACCACAGGCATCATTTAGCTTTTTTCTAACTAAAATAAAGTGGTATTGAAATGGTATTGTTTCTGACAAATTCATTATTTTTTTTAAAAGATTTTTCTTTTGGCATTTTTGTAGGCCTATTATTTGATAGGACTGCTTAGACATGAAAGGGGAGATTGAGGGAATGACATGCAACAAAGGGCCACAGGTTGGGAACCCAACCCGCGGCTGCTGCGGCGAGGACTGAGCCTCTGTATATACTAGGTGAGCTACCCAGGCACCAAGACAAATTCATTATTGAACCGAAATTTTTAAAGAAAATGTATTATGATTGGGCAAAGGTTTTTTTCTACACAAATGTTCCCTGTGGTTGTAATTGTGGCTGGAAGCATGCGTGTGTGTGTGTGTGTGTGTGTGTGTGTGTGTGTGTGTGTGTGTGTGTGTGTGTGTGTGTGTGTGTGTGTGTGCGCAAGTGAATCCAGGACCTGGGCTGCGGTCAAATAGTCAATTTTGCTTAGGAAGGTTCCTAATGAAGTGAAATGACCCGGAAGTGGCTGCCATGATAAGAGCCATTCGAATTGTTTAAGTGATAAGGAAAGGTGCTTCATTGCTTCATTTGTTACCTCCTTTAGCATAGGATACACTGGAACATCCTTTACGAAAGGGAGATAATGCCGTCCCACAAGTCCTTGCAGCAGCAAAAATGAAAGTAACGCACCACCATTTCGTCGTTCATAATCAATATAAGTGCGCAGTGGCGCCGTAATCTTGTACGCACCGAGCGTACATTTTATTTTCTGTGAGACACTGCAACACATCTAACAGGCCTAATAATGATAATGTACTTTATGGCACTGTTTGAGTGGTTTAATAAACCGGTTAATGCAAGCACTTTACTCTCCTCTCTAACCCGTAAAAGGAGGCATGTGTTTACAGAACTGTGAATGAATGGATCGCTGAATCCAAAGTTACACAGCGCACAAGACACTGTTACAATATATCATTTTTCTTTAAAAAGTCACTACAGATAGGACTACATTATTATGACCACGTGTAAACGTAGGACTCTTATGTGACAATTGCGCGGACGGCATTCAAATAAATTATCTGAAATATCCCACCCACACCAACCCAAATAAGTTATTTGCACCCTTTCTACAGTCTCCGTAGGCTATTGCTTTTAAGTGATGCATTGTAGTGATGTATCAGTGTTTTCTTCATAGATTTACTCTAATGATGAGTAAGGCTGTTTTTTAGTAAATATTTGATATCGTGGGACATTTAAACAGCAACACTAACTGGCAATTTCCACCGGTTGCGGAACGGCTGCCCAACGGTGGCGGAGTCATTAGGTTTCCATCCAAGTCGATGTGTGGATTTCCACCGACTGCAGACCGGCTGCGTTCCGACTCCGTCCCAGCTCAGGCGATCCACAGCCCTCCGGAGCAGATACGCAGAGCTTCTATTTTTTTTTTTCGAAGCAATTCAGCACAATTCAGATTGTGCGGGACAGGAAGTCGAGCACAGAAACTAAATAAAACATCCGGTTAATTTTCAAAATAAAATGCACCGTGCTCACGGCGGAACATATTTCCCTGGACTACACCTTGAAAACACAGCACAGAGTTGTTTCCCCGCTACTCCTCTGGATGGAAACTAACTGGTGTTGGTTTTGTGGTTCTATTCTACGTGAATTCACGAGATCTCGTGGGTCCTCGTGACCAGGCGTTCCGCAACAAATCCGGACCTGGTGGGTATTGACGTACGGGAGAGCACGGAGCCCTTCCGCAGCGGAGCCCTTCCGCAACCAGTGGAAATTAGGAGTAAGACTGGTAGTTATAAAGTTGACAGAGAAAACATGACTCGACTTTTAGCTTATGAAATAATCAATGGAGTTGCGCTGTTGACTGCTGTCGTCGTGCGTAAATGCGCACAGTAGGCTATAGCGACAGCTCTGCTGTATTTACAGTGTAGAGAATATTGTCCTCATTAATAACGTATTTCTGTCACCCACCCGCTACCATCTAACCCTTATAACATAGAATATGTAGCCTAGATCCGTAGGCCTAACGCGTTCTGCTTATCTTGCATACATTTAACAATTATTTTCATACAATCATCCTAATCGGGATTCATGTGGATAAAAATTAGTAGGCAGGAGGGTTAGCGTGAGCAACCAGTAATGAAAAATGTACTTTATTTGCTGAACACCTTTCATTCAAGAAACGGCCTACAGCCCAGTGTATTATAATAACTAAATGGCATGCATTGAGTGCCTCACGTAAAACGACAATCAATGCAGAATAAGAAGGGGGAAAACATGGGGATGAAGTTTATTATCATATGTTTACTAAGCCTGCATGAAACAACATTGTGAGAACGCACAGGGCAAAGTATCCAAAATGCGCTGGCAGACTCATGTCAATAACATCCGCCGTCGCATGATTACAGTCGAGTGTAAGGGCAGTCGGAGTCTCCTCGCGCCGCAGTTGCGTTTTCCTAATTCCTTTTGAAATCTCCTTCACACCTTTCCTTGACCTCATGACGTCTACCATCGGGGATAAGGAAAAGTGGTCAGGAAAAGGACTTAGGAGGTAATGGCTTGACTTTTCGACCACAGCCCAGGCCTCACCGACCGGGAGTTGTCTATTAGACAGGTGACAGGGTGTCTGTAATCACCACCTCAGCAAAGTTCAGACAGACTATTACCTAGACACACACACACATACACACACACAGACTTCTATAATCAGTGTGGCTGGCCACACTTCCCTCATCATTACCCCTGGAGACAGGAGATAGAAAAATCCCACCAATACCATATCTTCCTGCTCTGGCGGATCGCAAATGGCAGAAGTATGGTGAGATTTCTTTTTTTTTTTATCTATTTTTTCATTCTGCACAAGGCTGGGTACCCACATAGCACTCAATCACTGTTAGTTACCCCCACTGCCCCAAAATCCTGCCCTGAGGATGAATAATTTTGCATATGAGGTAGTGGAAATGATCACTGAATGAATCATTGTGAAGCAAATGTCATTCGTCACTATATCGATACTGGACAACTGCGTGTGATGGATGAAACACAGGGTCAAATCTGTGAGTAGATAAAAAAAAAAATGGAGAGCAGGATAGAAGGGCAAGGATGGATGGAGGGGTAGAGGACGGATGGAAGTCTGTGTTAATGATATGGTCATATGTACACAGTGGAGCTCAGATGTGATTAAGGCGATGATATGATGGGTGGTGTCAGTGCCGAGCTTAATGACTAATGCAATGAGATGGAATTGGAGGAGACACTGGTGTCAGGCTGAAGTGGAATAATGCCTGGAGCCTGTGCAGCAGCAGACACATGGAACTGCCACAATGAGCAGCCTCATAAGCACAAATCGTTACGGTAGCTGGAGACTTAGACATGCATAATTAGCCTCAGTGCAGAACAATACCAAATTGAAATTCAGTGCTTTTGACATTCTGTCAGGCAAATGATAAATAACCAGAAAAAATAATAATGATGATTATTTCACATATTTGTCATGAATCAGTAGCCATTGCTTTAAATGGATGCACACTGGGGGGAAAATAAAAATGGGAAAAAAAGAGAGACATGTTTCAACAATGGGACAATGACTCAGTGGTGGAATAATGAGGACCCCGACCATCATGTACAAAAGTATTCAGAACGCCGTGAACTTGAGCATCCTCTCGGAGAAAATGAGTATCTTTAATCTAAAAAAAAACTAAAAAACTAAAAAAAAACATGTGACGCCATTGAGATACAGCTCCAGAATTAAGTGTGTGTATGTCGCCATGTCTCCTTGAGCCTTTTAAGTGTAAGAAATAGGGCTGTCAATCGATGAAACATTGTAATCACGATTAATTAATTAACAAATTAATGAATGTGCGATTAATCTCACATTAATTAATTACTTTTTTATCTGTTCTAAATGTACTTTAAAAGAGACATTCTTTCAAGTTTTTAATGCTCAAGTGGTATTTGAGAACTCGACTACTCCAGTGGTAACTCAATTCATATCGACAGTACATGCAAATAATTTCTTATGGAGAGAACCATCTGGAAGGGAACTTTGGAACTCAACATGACATTCAAAAGAAACTATTTATTTATTTCTGCTCAAGGAGCTTTGTTCGTGCTAGCCATCCACTCCCTTCATGGATGTACTATAAGACACGCAAGACCTGCTCTCGTTCCGTTCTGTCTCATCTCCGTTGCGCTGTTTAGTGTTTAACAGAGGATCTGTGGACTGCATGCATGGGAATAAACTAGAAATATATTTGGATATACAGTATTTAAAAGTCGCTAAGAGGGTCTGAAAAGTCGCTAAATCTAGAGAGAAAGTCGCCGCGTTGGCAGCACCGTCCACAACGTTACTGCTGCAGCGTCCTGATTTCCCGAACTACAGAGCGAAATCACAGAACCTGCGTGCGTTTATCGGCCTTTTAAAAAATGAGTGACTTTAAAAGAAATTTGTGTTAACTCGTTAACGCCTTAATTTTGACAGGCCTAGTAAGAAATCAACAAGATTCACATCACAGTCACAAAAGGAGGAAAGACAAAAAAAAAAAAAAAAAAACAGCTCCATCAGGATGACCACAGACATTCCACTTTAAGGCGGCTTGGCCTTTCAGGAAAGAGAACTGCTTGCCATTGCACATCTCCAATAATATCTCTGCATACATAAAAAGGAGGATGGGGAGCCTCACAGGAAAGCACGGATTGTTTATGGTTGCAATATAGATTTTATACAGCTCCCAGGAAAAGGGAATTACGTCTTAAATTACAAAGATGTCTCTGGCAGTTGTCAGCAGCAGGAGCTATGCGGTCCTGGCGGCTAGTGTGGCTGTTGGGCTGCGGGGGACACTGGGGAGCAGAAGGCTCCAGAACGGGGCTCAGCAGAGGCAGCTGACCTACAGTATGCAGAGTCAGCTCAAAATAACAAAGTTACTCAAACCCCCTGATGAAACAATGGCCCAGATGAGGCAAACGTGTGAAGTACGAGAAAGCAGAGGAAGGTAGAAACCCCCCCCCCCCACACACACACACACACACACACACACACACACACACACACACACACACACACACACACACACACACACACACACACACACACACACACTTTGTTCGAGTGTAGGATGTTTACTAAGCCAAGCGCAAATCCACATCTGTCTTTTCACAGCTCTGCTGCTTACATTTCAGCAGCTGCAAGAATTCAGACAATAACAGATCACTGAAAAGCAAACAGATATATCGTACAACGTTTATCGGACGTGTTTTCATCCGATTTTCCAAAATAAACAAAAAACATTCTAAATGTAGAAACATGAACAAAATGTCTTAACTCTCTAGGAGTTATTTGTACATGTTTTAGTTTTTGAGATAATAGAATGGGGTCACACGGTTTTGCACTGGACGTCACGTAATGTGATGATGTCAACACAAGCGTAAAACGCGAAAGACTAAAAGAACACATGCTCTAGCTGTTTGGGTGTTTATTTTAGATCGTTTTAAACAGGATCATGTAAACAAGGATCTCCCACGGCCACCAGCGGGCTTTGCTCTCTAAGGGTTAAAGTGTTTCTTTTTAAACAAATTTAAGATTTTTTAAGACCTTTATGAATGAAATTTAAGACCTATATCACGACATAAAAGTAGAACGAAATACAGAATCACAAAAGTACTTGCAAAGTAAATAAAATTATTAAATTTGAATAAAAGCGACAGAGTAATAATGATCTGTACATATAAAGCAAATTATATTAGCGACTAGCGAAAGAAAGAGCTACAACACCACGGAATAAAAAAAAAACTTTCAGTGAGCATTAGATATAGCGTTACATGGACGTAGGAACGTTAAGACCTGTTTAAAATTATTTAAGACCTAAAACACAATACTTTTGCAAATATCAGACTTTTTAAAAGGCCTAAAATTGTGATTTTGAAATTTTAGACTTTTGTAGGCCCCTGGTTGAAGCTATAGTGCGTAGTTTCTGTCGCCCCCATGAGGAATTCTAAATAATGTCCACATGATACAGCCTTCCATGACCATAAGTTTTTGCAAGTTCAACATGGATTATAGGTTGAAAGTTGAATGAACGAGTACTTATGTCCTTTCGATTTCTTACAGGTTGAGTCCTTGTTGCCCATAACACGCTAGCATTCTGCTGATGAATGCTGATTGGTCAGTGAAGGACTGATTCGGTTTCCCGCTTGACGGCCTCCGAAGCAGAACCAGAACGTCAGAGTGAATATTTCGGCGTGGTCTTTAAAACATTAGCAAACCTCTTTCTAGCAGGTGTATTGACAGGGAGAGCCCAACCTGTCAGCTGTGTTGTCGATGTCTCGAGAGAACAAAGGAAGCGACTCAGAGCTTGCCGTAAAGCAGTATCTCTGGCTGTATATGTGTATGACATCATTGACATTTTAAAAAGGCTTTTTAGAACAAAAAAGCCACTTTAAAAAAAATCTAACACCAAGCAGTGTGTATTTTCTTTGCCTCCCCTTTCGAATGCAACATTCAAACTACTAGACAGAAAATTATATCCTGAGAAAAGTGGATTTTGAGGGGTATAGCTCCATAGAGTCCCATTCATTCTGCACTGGCCTGTGAGCGCCCCCTATATGGAACTCTGGTGGAACTGAAACCAGTTCAGAACCCGGTAGTAACAAGAGAGTGAAACTTCTTCCCTTATTAGAAATTCTTTGCTACACGTTCAAACGAGGCCACGCCCCTTAAGGTGACAGGAAGTGTGTACCGTTTCATACCATTGGCACTGCTTGAAATGCGATCAAATGCATTTTGCAACCATTTTTTCAGACAGTGCAGGAATTATTATAAAATTTTGAGTTTGAAGACACAGTTGCTGATCAAATATACAGTATAACTATTTACTTCGTCAAAACAAATAGTACTTGTGTGCTTTGAGTGTCGTGAGCTCATCTCTCTCTGGCTTCCTTGTCCCTCAATATTTCCCAGACTGGGTGCTAAATAAGTGCTCTACAAGGCATCTAGGAACGATGGGATAGACACAATGTACATTGTACAACCGGTGAATAGAGCTTAAAAAGCAACAACATAGAAAAACAAAGCAGTTTAGTGTGTGATGGCACTGGACACTGAAGATGCCAAATGCGGATAAATCATGTTAGCTGTGAATCCACTCTCAAAACAAAATGCAGCAAATCTTTTTTTTTTTTTTTTAAAAGCAAGCCATTCATGAGTACTTTGTTCCCATAATTTAATAATTCATACCCTCAAATTACCTTTTCTCCAATAAATAAATTACTGTATTGCACCTTCCAATTATTAATTAAACCCATTTAATTAGGTTATTCTATTGTGAAGTTAGTATAGCAGTAAGAACTGAAGTTTTAGGCTGTGGAAGCTACTTTGATCAGTTAGGATGGAGCAGCATGAGTGTTAGCAGCAGGAAGTTACTGCATTCATTCCACCTGTCCTGCGCTCAACACTCTCTTTCTCACATTTTTCTTCATCCAATACATCATGTCGATCTATTATTATATATGTGTTGGTCAGTTTGTCTGCTTGACAATCCCATTTTGCAGCAACAAAATTGAAGTGAGATGAAGAAACAGAGAAATGTATCTTTTTAGATAAAACAGATGTTGACAAAATTTCCTTTTGCGGACATATTTTGAAATTGGGAAAAATTTGAAGTTGGAAAAAAGGTAATAAATTGCGATAAGTAGCAGAATATTGCAATATGTTTAAAATCGCAATAATATCGTATCGTGACACAAGTATCGTGATGATATCGTATTGTGAGACCTCTGGTGATTCCCACCCCTAGAAAAGGCACATGTTAATTATACTGTGGCTCGGTTCACATGTAGCTCACCAATTCACTGAAAAAGCTTGAACCAAGAATAGAGATTAGTTTTACATTAACTGTCCACTAGGGGTGGATATCAATTTCATGAAATCCATTTTAAAAAAAAAAAAAAAATTACAACATTACGGTACAAATCTTTACACGTGACACACACTGTAGTCAAGCCTGTAAAAAACACCACAAACGCGAGACCCGCCTCTACGACGTGTAGACAGCCAATCACCAGCATTATTAGACTTTGCTAGAAGCATGCTGCATGCTTATTGGCTCGCTGACGCTGATGAGATTTATTCCTTAGGTATTGAAATTTGGTATTGAATGACGAGGCATTTTTCAATACTTAACACAATAGAGGCAATTCGGTGGGAGCATAAAAAGTATAGAAGATCGGTACCCAGCCATTCCGTCCGCAGGCTATTCTGTTCTCGTACAGTTTAAAGAGCAGACCAGGCAGCAGGGACGGCCTTTAATGATGATCAACAAAAGCACATCAGTAACAGGTCACTGTGGCCTGTTTTGACATGTCAAGACAAAATTCAGCAACGGCCCTGAAATAAGTCCTACCTTCACGAAGGTTATGAAAACTCCCTGGGAGAGCGTTGATTCATCTTTGTGGTTATGTAAGTTTGTGCTGCTGGTGAATTGTATTGCATTATACTAAGAGGTGTTTCTAATATTTAGTCAATCCTATTTATATCATATTTTGGGATATTGGTAGAATCTCTTTCTTGTTGAGAGTTAGATGAGAAAATTGATATCACTCTCATATCTGTCTATTAACAATAAAGCAAAATCCAGCAGCCTATTAGTTATCTTACTGCTTAGTATAAAAACTGGAAGCAGCATGAAACAGCAAGCCTGGTTCTGATACGCTTACCAGCACCTCTAGCTTACTAATTAACAAGATATATTTTGTCATACAAAAACCAAAAGTGCATCCATTTGCATAGGGCAGAAAGCATTAAGGTGCAGAATTCCCCAATGAGAACAGAATTCCAGGATGCTGGGCTAGACATTCCTACATCTGCCTGCACCCGGGTCTTCCATGTGTTAGCTTTAGATTCACAGAATTAGACCCCCACATGAAACTGCTACATTTTACAATTGGGTGAACTTTCCAGGGGCCCATGACTCCTCTGTTCAGAGGTAAATGTCCACTCTGGAAAAGTGCGGGTAGGAAAGTTTCTTTACTGCTGCTGTACGGGACTGTTTTCTCTATGTTAAGCCTTATCTCACAGCATTACAGTGTCAGGGTCCTGGTCTTAAGACAGGAGAACATTTATCACAGAGGCAGCCCATTTATAAAATGGCATTGCTAAATGGCCTGCTTCCAGCTAGGACAACCAAACACTGGCTTTACTCAACACTGGGGGTACCAGGATCTAAGCTAAAAAGGCAGAAGGAGTGTCAAAAGGTGAAACACATTCTTGCATATCCTCTGGATCCTTGCTTAAATTTACCCAGTGTACCCCGGAACGAGAGGAAAGCTTGCTGATGTCTTTATACACAAGGCTCTGCATCAAACTCTGATCAAATAAGTCATTCAAATGCACACAGAGTGTGACATTTACACTTACTGAGACAGTAGCATATGCATTATTAATTCAAAGCATGTTACATTATTAAATATAGAGAATGTTATCTGAGATTATAGCGTTAAGTGTTGAGTCATCAAATAAATCCTATTTTCTTCCCCGGCTGGAGGGCAGCGCTTAGAATGGCAAGTGAAGTGGAAAAGGGTGAAGACTAAAAACATATTGCATGGTTTCTTGTATTCCTGCGGTAGTGTTGGACATAAGCTATGAGGAAAACAGATGTGCACAAAGAACAGTAGCCAGGCAAGCAGTAATTATATCCACACACTCTTTACATAAATTTACATTGGATTTATTTTAAGCGTGTGTCATCAGAGAAACCAGAGAGTGTAATTTGTGTGACGAGAGACAAAAATTCTCTCAGCATATGATAAAATATGTACACGTCTGCTCACGGTGCTGAAGGACTTGCCTAAGACCTCCAGACGCATCAGACAGGACGACCCAGCGTTGTCTTTCTATTAAGGTTAATAATTCACAGGGCAATTAGGGTGCGTGTCAAATGTTCTCGTTTAGGGGAGGGGGATGCAGGACCAACGTAATGATGAGAGACCCTCCCTTCCCCATCTCCCCTCGGTGCTCTACCCCTTCATGCCCTTCATTTCGAGGCACAGCGATCAACAACGTGACAGTGACATTAACAAGCCTCCGCCAAGGGGGCCGACTTAGTGGCCCTCTACAGCCCCTCCTTAGCCTTATTACAGGACATATGGTTTAAATCACAGCTCGAGAAGATGGATGTCTGCCTTCTTTTTTTTGCCAGCAGATCCGGATCCTGGTGCCCTAAAACAAACTAGGTTCAAATGTCTCAGCAAGATTCATGATCCAATACAATTAACAAACACAGGATGAGATACAAATTCCTAAAATATTGAATAGTCGTTTTAACGTGTCAACCTAAAATGGCTGGCTCAACATGAGGGTTCATTCGTCGTGGGCGACTGGAGAGACAAATTTTGCCCATTATGTTCACCTTGTAGTAAACTTGTACAAAATATCATGGCAGTTTTGCCGTCTGAAGGGAAAAAAAAAAAAGCAGTGGACTGACTAGGGCTGAACAATTAAATCACATTTGCAATAATATAGCGATATGTTAAAACGTGATTTCCTAATCACAAAGGCTGCAATTTGGTCACGTGACTCGCGAGAGCAAAGCACTCAACTTGGCACGCTGACGCTATGCTGTACCTTGACCTGTTGTACAATGGCCTCAGGCTCGACAGAAACTTTAGTCCCAAATAGGAACAGTATGTCACTTGTGTGGGACTATTTTGGTTAGCATGCCATGAATATTCCTTTTGCCATTTCAGGAATTTATTGCTCACTGAAATAAAAAATGGGGGGAGAACCGAATCAATAGCTTTAATATCCAGGTGTCAATTTAAAGAGAAAATGTTTGGCCCACTGGCAAGTGTAAGGGTTATCTACTCTGACACTTTATTTCAGTAGCAATTGTGTTGAAGCCTTTTGAAGCCTGATTATTGGACTCCCTGACTACATGCCTGGAGTATAAATGCTGAAAATGTTTCAAATATGCTGTTATAATAAAGCATTAGTGTTCATCTCGTACCTGTTTTGATAGAAGATGTGAAGCAAAGGCCGCAAAGGTAGACGTACATAAATATGTTATAGTTGCCAGAGACAGCCCTCAAAACCACCATGCTAAACATTTATCTGAACGTACCAACATGACAAAATAGGTGGTGGGTAACTCCTGATGTCACTATATTTCTGGTTTATCACACAGCTTTACTAACAGCTCAAGAGCCACCCTTAAAACGTATCTATGTAGCTTTCCACCTTGTTTGTCCACGTAACTCTGGCCACTGGAAGTGACAGATTGATTTTCAGCACTGCCGTGCATGTACCACGCAAATGCCATGACAGAACTGCAATATTTTTCCGTCAGAGACAGTCAAGAGATGTAACGGAGATCACTCCTTGTCCACTTCATGCAACACTGAACAGCAGAGAGACCTCCGGCCTAATGAGACCTCTAACTTGTGCATTCCAGACACAGCTATTTGCAGACATGGGGGGTGGACTTAAGGAGGAAATAGAATAGGTTGTACAGTGGAGGAGGCCAGAAGAAGTGAGTCATCTCTTCAGTCTTCAACTGCAGGGTTTTTACCTACCATTCTAAGGCTTAGGCGCTGTACCCAAGCCATTTTGGGCACCACCTTAGCCGAAAGAATGTAAAATCAATGTGAGCATCAAAAGTAACTAAATGACTTTTCTCAGATCTAATGATTGTAGTCGGTCCCCAGTGGACTTCTTTAGCAAGTTTTGGCTTCAAGCTTTTTGAGTTTTATTCAGTTATTATCTGCTCTAGCTTCCAATCTTTTAGACACAGATATGGTTTTAATTATGATCCAAAATGATATGAAAATGAATATTTTATTAAATTGAAAAAAGGTCACCTTTTCTTAAAGGAGGACCCTTAAACCCCCCACCAAATACATGCACCTAAGTCTTCCACAATCCTAGGAAAAACACTAAACTTTTCCAAGCTCAATTTGCTACATTTCCCAGATGCTGATCCGAGTCTGAGTGTTGCTGAGAGTTGAGTATGTGTGCAGTGACGGTGTAGCTTATGGTGGACAGCTCACCTGAGCCTGCACCTCACATAAGGCACGGCTTCATACTTGGAACGAGGTGTGAAACACAATCCCACTTTACTCTCATTGGTCTTAATCTATTTTCACATTAACCCTTTGCTCCGAAACTTGACCTGCAAGGTTTCACACATTACGCCACGGTGTCAAGAGACAGATTCACGTGTCAGCTGGCATCAGTGAAGCGTAGCCCGGTAATATTGTCGATGTGATGTGACTCCTGTGGCCTGGGGAGATTGGCGCGGCCAGGCCAAAGGGCTCCGAGCTGGGTGATAAATCACTGCGATGACAGGAATCGTGGCCTTTACATTAGGACAGTCGCGCAACACATATAGTGCACGTGCAGACAACTCAACAACCAGTCATACACTACATTACAGACAATTTCACTTTGCACTGTAACAACTGATGTACCATTGGACACATAGAGGTTCCTTTATTAATATCATCATAATGACAAGTCACCATCATTCATCATCTTCATTTGTTATTGTGTAGGATACAGTTTCATCTGTTTTGTCAATTAAAAGACAAAAGCCTGGTAGTCGATAAGAATTTCATCCCGCCAACATTACTAATGTTGCAATATGTGATCGGTGTCATGATTGATATCGCACACAAAACAAATCAATAAGCCTAAGCATCGCATTCCCTAAGATACCCCATCTAATCAAAACTATCAATCCTGCATGTCTAGCCTGGTCTGTAGTCATTACCTGCCTGCAGAGCCCGAGGCTATTAGCGCTGGAGCTACCTAGTGAGCTGAGCAGAGTACCCTGAACATTAGTGTGGTCAAACACCCTCAGCACAGCAGGATGAATGAGTGGCAGGGTTGTGGAGCCAGAAAGCATGATGCTACTAATGGGCCATGGTAAATGGCCCAGCTATGGGTAGAATAGGCTGACTTGGCCTGCTCTGTGATCCAGAGCCGTGCCCATTTCACGGTGTCTGCCTGGGACCTCGCGGCACTTACTCACTGAGATGGAGAGCTTCATGCAGGAGTCCAAATTTCAAGAAGGGTTTGTCTGAGGTGCCGCGACAATCATTGGGGAGACAAAAGAAGGAAGCTGTTTGTACCTGTTAAGTTATGAGACGACTGACACAGCTTTGTGAAGGGAACTCTGTCTTCACTGAGCCTGGAACACTTTGGCCCATCTCACCGTCTTCTGCTCACACGCACAGACAGCTGGGGCTATTGATAGCTTGGTGGCCACCACCCATTTCACCCTTTATTCGCCAAAATTGATTACAACAAATGTACAAAGGATTAATTAAATGCACATTTATACATTGTCATTTTATACAGTATTCATATATTAATGTACTTCATGGGTTTTTAATTGTGTTTGGACAATAACGAGGTTCACAGAGGGATAAACTATATCAGACTGTGGGTAGTCAGACAACACTGTACTTTTTAGTAGGACAAATTCATTGTTGGTTTGGGTCTTTTTCTATTCAATTTGTTGATAATAAAAAACAATTAAAATCTGTTAATGAGGGCTGCAACTAGCGATTATTTTCATTGTCGATTAATTTGTTTATTATTTTCTTGATTAATCGATTATTTGTTTTTTCTATAAAATGTCGGAAAATCACGTTCTGAAATGTCTTGTTTTGTCCACAACTCAAAAGATATTCAGTTTACGGTCACAGAGTGAAGAAACTAGAAACTATTCACATTTAAGAACCTGGAATCAGATCATTTATATTTTTCTTTCACAAACAAATTACTAAAACCAATTAAAAGGGAACTACGCAGTTTTTTTAGCTTAATTTACCTTAACCGAACAGCTTCGGAGTCATTGGAATGGTTATATGACTTTTTTCAAGTTGAATGGTGGCCCTAGCGCCGGAAAAAAAACACCCTTGCAACTTTTGGCCGGCAAAAAAGAAGCATAAAGCTAGGAAAGCATTGTCGGAGAAACCGAGAAAGAGGAAACGGCAGACTGACCGAGCGAGGAGTCAGACACAAGTAAACATAGGAGCTGCCAAATATCTATTCCAAAGCTGTAGGGGGGAGCTCTACAGAGAACCCTGTGAGCAAAAAGCAAAAACAGCGAAGAAATGGCCAAAACTGCATAGCGCCCCTTTAATAGATAATCAAAATAATTGCTGATTATTTAATAGCTGACAATTAATAGATTAATCTTTGCAGCTCCACTGTGTATGATTTCATCTTAGTCAATTAATCATTAGGCCTGTGATATGACAAACTTAATGACAAATGCCAAACCAAAACCAAAATAAAGTCTTATTATTCATTTTGTCTAAATAAATGATTTATTGTGCCAGAGCTCTAAATCAGGAAAATAAAAAAAAACACTGTTCCAAGGCATAAATTATAATCTGAATAACCCAATTGTCATCGATTTATTTTCTCTCAATTAATAATTTAATTGACACAATTTTTAAGTATGACCATCATTGTTTTCAATCAAATAGTTAGTTTTTACCGTTTCTAGTGTATCAAATGCAATGCTGTGTAAACTGTGCACCTCTTCCATCAGTTAGATATTTTGTGCAGCAAGAGTTGTTTTTTCTTCCTTCATATCCCACTTGAAAATACAAGAAAATAATGGGTGTAAATCAAGCAATGTCTCATTGACGCCTGAAGCAGTGCCTCTGATCCTAACAAACTCATGATGACACTGACGACAGCTGACGAGTGCAGAAAGCTGAGCAAGCCTTCTTCTACTGTTAATGGCCGACAGAAAGATTCAGCTGAAGGAGGGAGAGGTCAGACGTCCATGGCAGTCAACTTGATCACGTTGTGTGGGAGGCCTCACATTAGAACACAATGTTGCCAGATTTTTCCCTACCTTTATAAGGCTAAAAGCCGGTACACACCAGCCAGACGGCCGACCCTCGGGAGAAAAGCCAGTCGAAATGATCAGTGGGGTCCCCGAGGTCTAAAAAACTGCCTCGGAACCCACTGAGGCAACACCGACTTGAGAAACGTATTACGTCTCCATAGCAGCAGGCGGCGCTACTCTGTATTGTTGCCCAAGAAATGAAAACTGGCAGCTGATTGGACGAACGTGTCGCATGGGTTTGTTTTCTCCGGAAATTCAAAGCCAGACTGTCATGGCGGCCGTTCAGAATACGATCTCATATTGTACCAAAATAGTTCACTGAAACATGTTCCTGAAAACATTTTAAGCGAGAAATAGACCGTGCAGTTGCTGAATCTGTCTTCATTTCAGCTCAACAAAGGTCAGTTTAAAAGATTTTCCTCAGATTTTGAGAGACTCTAGTAGGGCTGGGCAATAAAACAATAACGATATGTATCGCGATAGACACATAATCAATATCAATAGAAAATGCGGTCGATAAAACATTCAATAACTTGTTTTTCTTCATCAGAAGAAACCAGAGGTTGTGAATCAAGTTTGGTTGCATCAACAAAGGCCCTCACTCTCTGGCAACCTAGCAACGTGGGGAGTGACACTCTAACAGCCAATCATGTAACAGTATCATGTTTGGTTGCGCCACATCGCTGTCTCGTGTTCTCCAATAACAGAACCGGCGTGGAGTGGAAAGTGAGTGCCGCAGCGAGCGAGGAAATCGTTGATAAAACAGGAAAAGTCAGTATGGCAGTTTTTGGGGATTTTATAAGTCTGACCGTAGTCAGACCAATGTCGTCAGACCGTCGTCCCCACCAACACTGGTAATACCACAAACTAGTTTTACCACCTTAGCCGCGCTCACATTTTGGAGCACAGCTGTATTCGCCATCAACGTCCAACAACATCTGCAGCTGCAACACGGCACAAGCAGCAGACCGCCATGGAGAGGTACTCTGCATCAGCGCCTTACTTAACACTACAAAGAAATAACGAAGGCAGACATGCTGAGCACTGTCCAGAAGCCAGGTTACCAACCTAGCACTAAACCTGCAGAAAATAGTTCCTTCTCAGGTTTCTTTTATTTAGCTAACACTGTGCACTATTTTATGACACTTTATTAAGCATTTCTTACTTATTCTTTAATTTTGCACCTTAATGTTAAGAGATAATTGTTAAGTGTTCATTGTAATTTTAGACCTATGTTTACATTTTAATTATTTGAGTGTTTTCCATGGTTGTGTTGACATTTCTGCTTTTATAACTGAGGGGATTATAATCAGAGCAGGGTTAAGTTTAAAATAAAAATGTTTAAATTTAATATATTTTTCTCCTGGTCCTTATTTTAAATAGGTCATAAAAAATATCAATAATTATCGATATCGACCGATATGAAAAACTTATATCGTGATACAGTTTTCAACCATATCGCCCAGCCCTAGACTCTAGTCACGCTCATTCCGCTCGCCATTTCCGGGTGAGTCCCGACTGCCCTGCCGCCGACTGAACATGTCAGGTCGGCCAAAATGAACGCCGACAGCCCCCCAGACTGACGACGGCACGGGACACACCGATCAGACTTGAGTCACTGACCTCGCCAGACCGTCCCACGGCCGATTTTTGGCCCTGTGTGTCCCGGGCTTTAGGCGCAGCACCCAAGCCGTTTGGGCAGCACCTAAGCCGAATGTAAATTCAACGTGAGCATCAAAAGTAACTAAATTATTTTCTCAGATCTAATGATTGTAGTCCGTCCCCAGTGGACTTCTTTAGCAAGTTTTATCTTTAAGCTTTTTGAGTTTTATTTATGCATTATCTGCTCTAGCTTTTCCAATGTTTTAATTTGGTGAGCTACTGGACATTTTTGAATAACAAAACCACATGTATTGTGTGAACTCTCTTCCTAATGTGTGTTAATATGCATCACGCCCCATCATTGATGATTAGGGCAGCTTTCTGCCAGTATGGTGAGCAGATTAGTCAATTACTCTTAACTGCTCTCATTGGGAAAAGTTTGAAGTCTTGCCATCTGATCTTCATGTAATGATGATGCTTCAGTAAAACACTGCACGCTACTCTAATGTCTGATCACAACCCAGAATAACTAATGTACAGAGTCACAGAGTAATGCAGGGAGCAATCCTCATTAACTGCCTGTGTATAAGTGTGTTGGAAATTAAGTGATATTACAAACTGTTTAATTGCCTGCCTACAGATTCAAAAAAACTTTTCTGTTTGGTGTAGCACCCAACCCATGGTGCTAGATTAGGTCTAGTTTACTGGCTAAAGGGTGTTGTAGTTCTATGTGTACCCCCAAACTTTTCAATATACCGAGTCTTAGGAATGATCCGCTAAATTAAACTATTCACCAAATTTCCAATAGCCCACTCAACTAATGGGCCCACACTGTCACATCCAAACACTCAACTAACTAACTTAACTGTCCATTAAGATAAAATAAAACGTTGCAGGCCTGAGTTGAGGCTTGGGAGCATTGTGAAACTAAACACTTTACATCCAAAATAAAACGCAGGTGCAATATTCACTGGTACTCACAAACCCAAAGGTGCAGAATGGACGAGGGAATGGCGAGGAAGAGGCTGTGGGTGGATTTCAGGCTGACCTCTGAAACAGTGACAGTCCAGAGGCGCAGCAGGTGGGCGCGGGACACATCCTCTCCTCACAGGGTCCAAGGAATGTTTCCAGGTCCTCTCTGTCTAATAAGTCCAAATATCCGTCTCCTTAGTCACCATAATCAGCAATGTGTGCCATTTCACACCAAGTTAGTTTTAGCTTAGCTGACATTAGTAGGGCTGCCACCTCCTAATCGGTCGTTTTGGTCTTAGTCGACTAAGATTTCTTAAGTCGATTAGTCATTTTTTATGCTTATTCATACTTAATTACTTATTTCCAAGAAACTTCTGAGCACATTTATGGTAAACACAAGATTTAAAGTGGTGCTTTTGCAGGATTAATTGTGGAGAAACTCAGTTTTACAGATGGTTAATTAACTACATTTATATTGTGCTTTTCTAGTCTTAACCACCTCTCAAAGCGCACAGCTCTGTCAATTAAATCAACTAATCGATTAGTCGACAAAATCCTATAAGGGTTAGTCGACTAAGAATTTCTTTAGTCGAGGACAGCCCTAGACATTAGTAACACACCGTAACAATAGAAGTTACATAGGCTGCTACCACACTGAGCCCTTTGCTGGGGCTGCCAACTCTCACACTTTGACCGGGAGCATCACGCACATTTTTGTGACACTTTTCACACGCTCTCATGGCACACGTCCATTTTCTCATGCAGAGAAAAACAAAAACAGTACAGCTGATAACTTGGGCGGCCCCTGTATAACTACGTGTGTGTGTGTGTGTGTGTGTGTGCGTGCATGTTAATGTTTAGAATTAAACAGCTGACAAAGCTGAAACTTGTGTTGAAAGAATATGACAGCAGGATAAAAGGGATATTTAAACAAACAAAAAATATCACACAAACATGCAGACAAATATGACCTGATTACCAATTAATAGCTTCTATCCACACGTTTTTATGCGACCTAAGTGATATTGAATAAAAAATACATATTAGATATATTTCATGGATTCATGGGTAGTTTATACGTTGGGTCTCATCTGATTTTCTCTTGATCGATTTACGGCTTATGCGATAAACGCTGATGGAAACATTATTTGCCGAAACAAATAAGGAATTGCGATTAAGTTTTAGGTCATTTAATGGTTAAACAGACACGCCTGTTCGGGTCAGAAGTGGTGAAGACCGCGCGCCCAATGCGCACTGCCGGGAGTGCCGTTGCCACCGTCCCTTATCATGCAACAATCGTCTAGCCCTACTACAGCCTGTAGTAATGGGATTGATGGCCAGCCCTTTCTATTGACAAAATCCCTGCAGCCTTCAGCAGGGGGTCTAATCGGGACGTGTCCTGTCTATGGCGCCATAAACCTGTCGCACGATTGACAAAATGGGATATTCCGATATAGATTAGGAATACTGCGATATCGATATTAATTTCGATATTTTTAATGTAAAATTACAAAAGTTATGGGAAAACGCATCAAAATAGATTCATAACAAATACAACACAAGGTTTATTTCAACTGACTGTCATATTGGACTGGTACAACTAGGGCTGGGCGATATGAAGAAAATCAGATATCACAATATTCTTGACCAAATACCTTGATATTGATATTGCCACGATATTCTAGGGTTGCCAATTGGTGCTCTAACAAAATATCTTCACACTTAGATTTTAGATGAATAATCATCATCAATAATTGTCATGTGGATATAATGTCTAAGTGGTGAAAAGGCAAATAATACAGCAGTTACAACAGTCTGGTAAGTTCAGAAAATGACATCACTTTACTGTAATGCAGCCTTTAAAACCAGGAAAAGACAACATTTATGTCATAAAGATCCAAAATCTAAGACGATATCTAGTCTCATATCACAATATCAATATAATATCGATATATTGCCCAGCCCTAGGTACAACATGAATGCATAAATAAGGAAAAAGTCTACAGAACAGGACATGTTGTACTGGTTGGACAGTATAAAATAAATAAAGAGAACAGGACACAACTTTTCTTTCGCTTCTCCGATTCGTTCCGTTGAGTATTTCTATTTCTTCACTTACACCGTCAATCTGTTGAAATATGCACACACGTGGTACGCTCCATAGTGTTTGTGACGTGCACTAACATGTGCAAGTGGCACAGTAACTGGCCAATGAAATGATGATCATTATAGCGTTTCAAGCGGGCTCTAAATCGCTAAGCCACGCAGCCAACGGACGGGACTGGGTGCTGTTTGGAGCGCTCTCGTACCCACACCACAGGCTGCCTCCGTTGTCTTCTGGCATTTACGCGCATCTGCATCATCATAGCAATTTGTCGATACCGTTGTTGTTTTCTTATTATAGCTTGATATGTCACTATCAGCTGGCACATAAGCACTATTACAATTTCTGCAATTGTTACTCGTATGTAGGCAGACGCCACAATCTATTTTGTCTAGCAAAACTTTGTTCGCAAATGTTTGCTTGAACGTTGTGCGATTCGGTGCGAAAATGAACAGAAACCCCATAATATGTCTCAAATCAATTTGATTTACCAATTTGACCGCAAAACAGCATGTGACGTCATTACACAGAGGTTTTTATTCACTTTAAAGCCGGTGGATGGAAACACACTTTCACCGGCTTTATTCACATGAGTTTTTTTTACCGAACTTCAGATAAAGTGGATGGAAACTTAGCTACTGTGTTTTGTTTTATTCAACGTGTTATTATTATTAATGATGCATCATGTTTTAGACGTCCATCCTGTCTGTCCTCAGAATCAGCAGCTATACGGACAAAAATGTTGTGATAACGCAAACATAAGCCGCGACCTGCACGTGCGTCAGTACCCGATCCGTTCCACCTGCAAAGCGTCTCCTCAGCAAAGAGGTTGAGACGGACCACGGAGTGAAAACAATGAAAAGTACGCTCTTAGAGTCTGTCAGCACACGTTTCAGTGAGATCTATTTGAAAACTCTGCACTTCATCGCGACTGTACTTGATCCGCGTTATAAAGACCATTACTTGGATGCGGAAATAAAGCAGGGCGCACGAGAAATGATCCAGGCCGCGATGGATGCGGAGAACCCGCGTGGAGACGGAGCGCGCACGGAGCAGCACCCAGCGCAGGGGGAGATCAGAGCGCAGAAAAAAAGACTTCTCTCTGCACCAGATGAGGGGCATGCACCCTGGTTGTCTGATATGTTCAGTGAAATCCTGCAAGAAAGTGCCTCAAATAATAATAATAATAATAATAATAATAATAATAACAACAACAACAATAGGTAAGCTATTCTGTTCTTATGCTACTATATACTGTATGTGACTATCAGATTGTAGCCATATTTCTGCTAGATATTTTATTAATTAAACTTTAATATTAATTTATACAATTGCAATGCCTTGATTTTAGTAAAGTTAGTACACAGTCATAGCCATAAATGCAATGGTACTAATAATTGGCATAATTTATTTCGGTGTTTCGGTTTTCGGTTTCCTCTTTTTCGGGTTTCGGCCAAGAATTTCCATTTCGGTGCATCCCTACTAACAACAGAGTGCAAAAATGTAATTTCCCCTTGTGGCATCAATAAAGTATGTCTTAATCTGAATTAAAGCTGGGCAATATATTGATATTATATCAATATCGTGATATGAGACTGAATATTGTCTTAGATTTTGGATATCGTAAGTCTTATCTGTCCCTGGTTTCAATGGCTGGATTACAGTAAATTGATGTCATTTTTTGAATTTACCAGACTGTTGTAGCTTTTCTATTATTTGCCTTTTCCCACTTAGTTATTATATACAAATTAATGATGATTATTTATCAAAACAAAAAATGTCTGTAAGCACCAATTGTCTACCCTACAATATCAATATCTATATTGAGGTATTTGGTCAACAATATCATGATATTCATTTTTTTCCAGCAGAGCACAGCTCTAATCTGAATCTTTGTACTACCTGTCATGACAGCATGATTCTGCCTATACTATAGCTGGCATTAATGCTATAATAAAAGCATTATCATATAGTAAAATACAGTTATTGTTGCTGTCACAACAATGAACTAAATTACACATATAGAAATAGAAACCACCAAACAGAATTCAGTGAGTTAGCGGATTCAAATTTTTTTTTAATGAACTCAAAGTGAATAATCAGCAGCAAAGTTATGATGTCTTCTCATTCATCATGAACTGAACGTCTTGAACAAAATGACAATGAGTGATGACAGTGATGAGAACCTCTGCGGTGGCCGTGGACAATGCCACAGAAGGATCAAAGTCATAGATAATATGCACCGACCTCACCGATACAAAATCTCACTCCGAACTAAAGTTGCCAGCTCTGCTAATGTCGCTAGCATGCCCACGCGCTAATCGCGATTAGCATTCTTTTTTTTTTTACAAACCGCAGAGAATTGGAATACTGTGTATTTACCTTATGTGAATTGAAATACATCCTCAACCAGTGAGACAGCCTCTTGCAACCAGTTGGCATCATTCTGCGTTTTACACGAAATAAATGGCGTATTCACTCTCAGCTGATATCGGCAATGCGTCTGACTGACCTGTGGTACTAGCTAGCTATGGCTAGCTACTATGGACGTAGAGGCTCACCTAGGGCCTACTCGCCTCACGTGCACCTGTGTGCAATGACAGGTCATTGGGTTGAAAGCTCACTATGAGAACCTTTGTGTTCCATGCAACTTTTAATTTTTCTGGGTCAAAATGTAAAATTAAAACTGTTTTTTTCTTTTATCTTTTTTTTTCTTTTCCAAATGCTATGAAATTGAATAAAACACCCAAATTCAATGAAAGTAGTGAACTGATCATTTATTTTACTTGTGAAGAGCATTGTATGGAACCATCCACGTTACTTTTTTGACAATTTGGTTGAAAGAAACCCATAGTTTTGATATAGAAACTTTTTGAAAATGGGTCAAATTTCACCCGAGAACACCACTAGGTTATGTTTTCTATGGTTAGAAGCAGTGAGGTTAGAATATGTGAAATAGACACATGCAGAGCGAAAAAATATTTGTATTTCAAATAACTTTATTAAAACAGTGAACATCTTATGCCTAATGGTTTCATTTTACAATTTAATATGACATTTTTAAAACGATTATTTATTTAGATGTAATTATTAGGTTATTTATTTTTGTCTACAAATGAAATTTTAGACTGGGCTACATTTGCCATGGACCAAAAAATAAGCTAACACCAAGGATATTGATTTATTAGCACAAATATATTAGTATTTTATTTCAGTTCAACATTAATAGTTTATGAATATGGGTAAATGACTACTACTGCCATATACAGTAAGGACCACATACAGTACTTACCCAGTGCAGTGATGCAGGCAATTCATGTGTTTAGTTTTTTTTCTTTCTCTTTACAAACCTTGAATATCTTTTGGGAATTTATAAGAATTTATGTTGGCCATGCTAATAATTCCCAATCACAGGACTTCTTTAGTGAAGCGTATCCTGCTTTAAGGAGAGATAGAGAAGATATGATACCAATCATTACACAGGTCAGAAATGTTCTGAGGGGTGAAAACCCATGATGCTCTAAGAGATGACAATCACAGGGATACTTAAAGGCCATCAAAAATGTGACCCTTTCTACTGTACATACAGTCTTAAACATGATGTAACGTTAACATGTGTGTGATCTTTGGGACGATACAGTTTATGTCTTTTCTAGGGATAGACCGATTATCAGCCCTGGCCTATTATCGGGCTGTTTGCAGATTATTTGTATCGGCGATTTGATTTGCCTGATAACCGATAAAGTTAATTACTCACCACTGAGTCTGAGTTAATGTCCCGCCCACAACACTATCTGACAATCTTTTACTCTGTATTATGTTGAAAGTTTCTAATTTATTAAATAATTGCTTAACACATTTAAACAAAGTTTACATTAACATTCCAAAATCTTAATTTTTTTACTTAAATATTTTCATTTTTACTGTATATGCATATCGGTTCCAAATATCGGTTATCAGTTTCTTGAACTACCGATAATCAGTATCGGCCTTGAAAAACCAGTATCGGTTGATCCCCAGTCTTTTCAGCACAAAATATACTGTATGAATACCAATATGCTCTACAGAATAAGATTGAGTGTAATGTGTGAGAACTGTGATGTCACAATCCATGACAATGACATGGCATGTGTTTGTAGTCTGCAAAAAGCTACACAGTTGTATTATAAATGGCACATTCTTTACAACAATACTCGAAACAATCAAGTCACTGATTCAGAATACGAACGTATGAACCAAGCTGCATTCAGTCTAAAATATTCAGTATAAAGTACTTGAAAGCAATACTTGAGTAAAAGTACAAGTATCTTACCAGAAAATGACTTTGGTAAAAGTTAAAGTCACCTTTTTGAATATTACTTGAGTAAAAGTCTTAGGGCTCCTGCACACTGGTGTGAGTGTGGCGTTTCTGTTGTGTGTCAGTTGCGACGCGGCTGCTGCTAGCCTTGTCTGTACACATGTAGGCCTACTGTATGTCACGTGATTTGGATCACCCTTGTTCGACATATGGGGAGAGAGTTGTGGAAACTGCACTCCAGCAGCAGTATACTTCATGTTAAACATAAATGTATACTGATTTGATTACAGCAAAGACAACGTCGGCAGTATTGACGGGAAAATAGGCTACAGAATATTTTGTTCTGTATTGACAGGTGCAATGTTTGAAAATCGATAATTACATTTACAGTATAATTGCATTTATGTCAAAACCTAGAGACTTTCAAACATCAAGATGTCATTTATTGGGCGCCTGGTTAGCCCACCTGGTAGAGCGGACACCCATGTATAGAGGTTTACTCCTCGACGCAGCCGCCGTGGGTTTGACTCCGACCTGCCGCACTTTGCTACATGTCATTCCCCTTCTCTCTCCCCTTTAAAATCTAAGCTGTCCTTACAAATAAAGGCCTAAAATGCCCTCAAAAAATCGTAATAAAAATAAATGTCATTATTAAATGTATTTGTGTCAAAATGACATAAACATCTTTTCGTATTCTATTTCGCCTCCAACACGCTTGCGTGTTTCGTGCAAAATATATAATATATATAATATTTCTAGCACACACGCGTTTTCGCTGTTAACATGGGAGCTGAAATAAAAACCGACATGCCACGCAGCTGACACGCTCACGCCACGCAGCCAGTGTGCACGAGCCCTTAAAGTATCTGATATTAAATGTACTTAATTATTATAAGTAAAGGTAAATAAAAACTTATTCTATTATATTATAACTGATTCTGAACTTTATTGTGGCTTCCTCATAGTAAGGCATAATATTCAGGGTTTCCACATCCTTCTTGAACAGAATTTTGATGGTTTTGTGAAAAAGAATCTTCTCTCCCACGTGCGAAAACATTACTTGCAAGTAACAAGTAACGAAGATGCATAGGGGAAATGTAGGGGAGTAAAAGTATGCATTTTATTTAGGAAATGTAGTGGAGTAAAAGTAAAAGTTTCCAGAAATATAAATAACGAATTCAAGTACAGATACGTGGACATTCTACTTAAAGGAACACGCCGACTTATTGGGACTTTAGCTTATTCACCATAACCCCCAGAGTTAGATAAGTCCATACATACCCTTCTAATCTCTGTGCGTGTTCTAACTCTGTCTGACGCCCCCACCTCTAGCCTGTTTAACACAGATCCCCGAGGTAACCGGCTCCATCTAGCCTAATGCTCCCAATAAGTGACAAAATAACGCCAACATGTTCCTATTTACATGTTGTGATTTGTATAGTCACAGTGTGTACAAATAACAAGGTCACATGAGACACAGCTGTCTTCTAACCGTACACATACTGTAGAAATATATTGTGTTAAGAATAGAATGTCTTGAACGCCTGGGAATGGCCTCGCTCTCTCCTCTTGTCTAGGATATGTAAGATAAGACAGTTGCAGAAGGAGCAAATTACTCCTGTTAAACATTTGGGACAGGATGCTCCCAGTATAATATCTAATAGTGACGGCCAGGAGAGGAGGAGAGAACAGGAGTGATTCCAGGGCATATTTCGCTATCTTCACGGGGGACAGAACATCTGAGCTATGACCAACTGATTAGCGGCACAGACACCATGGTGGAAGGAGGAACCTGGAGAGAATAAAGAGAGAGGTCAAAGAATAGGACGGGACCAGATTCCTGGACAGACTGTTGGCGTTAGGACGAGAAAGAACATGTCTTAAAGGGGTTCTGGTCCTTATGCATGGGTACCTGTTAGTCATGATGCATAAGTTGTATTCTGCTTGCAATATCATTTACTAAAGCTTTGTTAAACTTAACTGAGCAAATCCTGAGTATTATTTTCTGGTCTACCAGTCAACGAACACGGTAGCTTGAGAAGTGACCAAGTGGAGTCAGAAAACGCTGGCCTTTTGAGCCTGAGTAGAATCGGTCATATTTATTCCTTCAATACTGGGAACTATATTCTCAGAAAGGCGAAGCACCGCTACTTGGGCGGAGTGATTTGCTTGCAGCACCTGAGAAGCCCCGTGGTGAGGAGCAGAGAGTAGCAGCGTCAGACAGAGTTACAACACGCACGGAGACGAGAAGGGTATGTATGGACTTATCTAACTCTGGGGGTTACGGTGAATAAGCTAAAGTCCCAATAAGTCGGCGTGTTCCTTTAAGTACAGTAACAAAGTAGTTGTACTTTGTTACATTACAACACTGGCTGCATTAAAGATCAGTGGTTCACATCATCTTAACAACCTCTCCTGTGAATTGTCCTGTATCTGTGGATATTGACACCAGACCACTCGTACCTCCCAGTGACAAGCCTGAGGGATTGTGAGCCAATCAACTTAGGAAGCAGACACTGTGTGTAGGAGGCAAAAGGCCAATCTCTGAACCCTGTAAATGACAAATATCAATGTAGGGAAAATGAATGCACACAGAAACACTAAGTTATTGTACCGTGAAGTCCATAAATCTATCAGAAAGGTCAGAGGGGCTTTTAGCTGGCATTAATCACACAGAGAGGCAGATAAAAACACAAGGAACAGGGTGACAGTGAAAAAAGCTTCCTCTTCTCCCTCTGTCTGTCTTCTGACTGAGTCTCTGAAATTGCACATTTGTCCATGTTACTCCCCAAAAATACTTTTCAGAGGGATGGCTTTCACGGGGTGTAGCTCTTGCTCACACGGTAAATCAAAGTGTTATTTTTCCATTTTCTGTGTGGGAGCTTTGATTACTTTTTCCCAGTAATATGTGCCTCTTGTTTGAGGTCAGTTATTGTTGTTTGTTTTCATGACATGTATCTGAATCAGAATCAGAATCAGTTTTATTGGCCAAGTATACTTACATACATAAGGAATTTGTCATCGGTAGGTGTTAACTCTCTATACATTCAACAAATAGACATATATAGTAGTAAACATTCAGTAGACAAATATTAATATAGACACATACTGTACAATAGAGACAACAATATACATATAGGCACATATCAACACAATATACAAAAATACAAATAAGACATAATAACGGTATCAAGCAGCAAGTATAATATCATGTAGCCATTAAAGTGAAAGTTTTTACGGTCTTTCGTCTTACGAACTTATCATGTTATCTACTTCTTTAAATATTAGTATCACATCGGGTAATGTTATTAATATTATTTCACACACAGGGCTTTGTTGGTATGCTTGTTAAAAAGTAGATTTCCCACGTCTCCCCAAATTGTGAACACATACAGACTCAAGGTAATATTGTGCCAAATGCCTCGGTGTGTGTTTGCTGTTTGTTTTTTTAACACATACGTCCATGTACTTGCTGCTGGGGCACCATTCTTTATCATTCTCAAAGAACAACCCTTTTAATGGCATCGGATTCATGACTCCTTCACACAAACCCCTCATAACCCCTGTTTCCCAAATTATTACTGTTACTATCATAACTTAACTGTTCAAAAGCTCTCAAACAAGCTTGGTAGAGGACTGAGTTTGTGTATTTATCTTCGGTGGGGCTTTTTCTGTGGCTGCAAGTGTTCAGCTTGGCTCTTGAGGAGGTGTAAAAAAGAAAAATCGAAGAAAACAAGCCAATTACAGCAGGATGAGGTGTTGCAAGATGAGAACGGTATGGAAGGGAAACTGGTGCAGTAGTAGCCAAGATTGAACTGAGAATTGGAAGGGACAAAAGAACCACAACAAAATTGAAAATCTGGCTGGCACTCTAACAAGACAGACACTGAATTATAAAGAAATAAATAAGCAAAGCTGAATTCTCCCCCTGTTCATTACGGCATTCTTACAGCACATCAGCACTGTATACAGCAAAATCATAAAGGCATTTGAATTTAGTTTTCTTCTTCAAACCTTGGACCCCCCCCTCCCCCTCTGTTATCATTATTTATTAGCATTGTGGTTATGCTAGAGGACGAATATGGGAGTATAAGGGCATGGGGGGGGGTGTCACGCTCAAGTAAAGGCCATGGTCTCCTATCAGAAATGCTATCCATAATTTATCAACTAAACAAATGATGCACCTTGGCTCTCCCATTGTTCTTGTGCCCTTATCTTTTCCTGGCTGCAAGGAGGTGGAACCAGAGAGAGTTTGAAAACAAAGCCAGCAGAGAGAAGTCTAAGCAGACCAGATGATAATGATCCAGACAATCCATAGAATTCAGCCACACACCTATCCAACCTAATTACTTTCTTACAATTAGTTAATTTATTACAGGGGGGAAGCTCTATTAAAAGGCATTCACAATATAATCTGAATATTTCAAATATTGTAGTGAAGCCGCAAAAAGGTTACAACACGTGATGCATATTGCATGTAAAACTGCAACCACACGCTGTAGCTACAGAGTTTTGATATGTGATGCATCGACTGCTTTCTCATGGTTTTGACATGGAAAACATATTCATCAAAAGGCCATGATCCATCTTGTGTTCTGTTTAGCTTGGAGCTAATCTAGATCCCAGCATGCATTTGGCATTATACATGGGGCAGTATTCATCTTTTCTTGCTACAAAGACTGGCTCGTCTCATTTGTAAGCCTATGTGGTGTGTGTGCTCTTTATCCTTGCTTTTTAATATTCCTATCAAGTTGTTGATGTGAATAAAACACCTGTTTTGCTGTCACATCTCTTTAGATTTGTTAATACATGAATACACTTCTGAATTATTTCACTTACAAAAAAAACAAAGAACAGGTTGCCAAAACATGACAGCTAAATTACAGTTAGCGCGGTGTTTATGGACAAGCACAATGCAAAATGAACAAAATGTGTGATATATACAGATGTGACCTTTGAAAAAGGTTCTCTCTTTATCTTTATTATTCATGCACCTCCCTCACAACCCAGCAGTACAGCCGAATAGTGGACAGGACAGACTATAACTGGAATCCCACTACTCTGTGTCTAGCAGTTATTTGCAATGCCATAGCTAAATAAGATAAATAATTTAGCATCCTTGTGTTAGGGAGTGTAATAAAGTTGATGTCTTTATACAGCAGGGCTCTGGCTAGCTGTGCAGTTTCTAAGTGAGATGGATGAGGCAAAGCCTAAACTGCTGAGGGGTGAAGTGAATTAGGCCCACATTAGGGTTTACGCTTTACCATCACAATCAAAATGGAGGAAAGTGGGCGAACATTATCCCTCTGCAGAGCAAGCCCACGCCATGCAGCACAGACTCAGCTGAAATAACATTAAAACTGTGTATGAAACTAAGAGCAATTAAAAACTTAGATAAGAATGTGAAGGGTTATCTAAAATATACGTTACCTGAAATATATGTGTGTGCACGTGTGTAATATTCTGTACACTACAAGTGTGTAATCTGGTATGAAACGTAGAAATGACTAATTATGATAATGTGATGTGCTGACTGCACATATTTGACAATTATATTATCAACCTTGGAGTAAATGAAACATCCTGTGAACATGAGAGTTGTTTTTCAAGCTTGCCGAACATGGTGTCGTCTCTCCGGGTCTGTGTAATTATCGCTAAAGTAGAGCGCAGTCAATTAGATTCATATCTAAGAAATCCGTCACCAATTGCATAAATTCAAACGCGCATTTAGAATATAAACAGAAGCTGAATCTACATTAAAACTTCCTTTTTTCGTATGTCTGTATTCTAGTCGTCGCGTTAAGTTCTCATAGTAAAATGCTCTAAAATGCTCACAGTTCACTTGCAAATTCATTTTGAGTTCTCAACACCAAGGTTTACACTATAAGAGACAAAGGACGGAGAGAGAGGGAGAGTCTTCTGACAGGCTTTCACCTTGGTTAGAAAATGTCAGGATGTCAAGGCTTTCTACTTGGCCCTACGTGCAAAGGCCTCATTTGATACCCAATAAATGCATGACGATCCAGCGGCGCGGTCAGGAAAAGGCCTGGGTCGCATTTTAAAAACACGTCCTGACCTTTTCCACGGCGGCGGTAATTGCTAATGCCAGACAAGAAGAGAATGTTAGTCTCTTATGAGACGCGACGCTGAGAACGGACCCTGTGACGTTGGGAGCGAGTTTAGGAAAGAAATACACAGTAAGTCACAATTTGAAGTAAAAAAAAACAAAATCCGCAGACTTCACCATGCTGCAAGAGCAACCTGATCACCCCCACACTCCACACATACCTCAGCTGATATAATGAAACTAAACTCCGCATCATAGCCTTTTGAAAAGACACAATACTTTTGGTCTAGTTTTCATTTTCTTTACCTTACTCTCGGTGGCAAGGGGCTGAAAGTTGATGGCGATGTGACAACAAATCCATTCCTCCTATTTCATTCCTGCAATGCTTCTGCCCAATGCTGTGGGAGAGGCGGATCAGAGATGAAATTAGAGAGACATAAAGATGACTCAAATGTTGAAAAAAAAAAAAAAAAAACTTGAACTGAAGAAACGGCTTCACTCTGGAGCCCAGTTAGGAAACTTCCTTTGCCAGTGAGCGTGTCAAAAGGAATTCATCACTGGGAGTAAAAAAAATAAAGCTCCTTTTTATATTGAGTTATAAAAGGCTCAGTCTTCCTGCAGCGGTTATTCTTGCTGATAAAATACAGCATCTAGTTCATATTATATCTTAAAAAATAAAGGTGCAGAGCTCTTTCTAAGATGAATCTGTTTTGTTTTTTTTATGTGATGGAAACTCTTCAGTTTACCGGTAGAATTCTCTCATACATTCATAAGTAGTACATTAACGATTTGTAACAAAGAACGATGGATTGGTTGTCACTGAACAATATACATTTCCCCAGCTGTGGTCAGTGAGAGCTAAATCAGAGAGACATAGTGACAGATGTACATGTAATAAGTGGCACCATGTGCTTGCTAAAGTAGAACAGAGCTGCCCATTGTTGGTGTATGATTCAACCCACGGCTGCCACCAGTCGTGGGTTCTCAACAGCCCCTCTGGTCATCAAAGCGGAGGCATTAATCTCATCACCTGGGTCCATTGTTGATCACACTAATCACAACCGGAGGAGACATTGGATAGATGGAAATATATGTGTTTATGGGGCCTGGGACAGGACTTTGGCAGGTGTTTGGTTTCTGTGCCATCGCCGGCGCCAGCTCTCACCCCACCGCCCATTCGTATTATAGCCTTCAGCCAAAGAGACAGCTTGCGAGGCGCTGGCCCCTGATCCCAGCACATTAGTTTAATGCCTAGATCTGTGGAACTGTTCCTGACTCCCTCTCCAGCCTGGCACAGCAGCCAGCCGGACAGACAGACAGACAGACAGACAGACGCACACACACACACACACACACACGCACACACACACAGGCCTCACCATACTGCAGCTCAGAAATGCAAAGTAGCATCTTTAGAAAGTTGCTTGCTTCTACTTTCTGTACTGTAGTTTCTAACTGGCATCAAGTGTGAACAGCTGTGTCATGCTGCAGAGACGTTAAGCATCCCAGCATGTTGTAAAAATACAGCACTCAAATGGCCCAACAATGTCTTTATGTGCACTGCCACGTCTTTTTTTTTCTTCTTCAATACGTGTGCAGCAATGCACGAATGGGATTTATTTATTTGGCGTCTGCCGTAAGCATGATTAGAAGTTATTTACCAAGAGTAAACAAGATCAATGCCAGTACATGGTTGATTAAAAACACAGAAGGATGTGAGATGACCAATCGTACCTTAAAAAATAAGCCCATCCATTCTCGTAGACGCCATCAGAAGGAGACCAAGGGAGCAACCGGCAACACATCTGTCTATGTGTCAGCACCTGTGTCAGCGCTAAGGAGACACAGTCTGTTCAAGATAAGCTGCCAGAGGAAGAGAGCAAATAAACATCTGCATGTATATTTATACAGTATATCCAAGCCTCCGCCCTAATGAGTGTGAGGCGCACTGGTTGAGGATCTGGATTTGATTCTGAGCCAGCATTAAAGCCTGTCATCTGCTGAGATGTTCTCAGTTCGTCTGTCTTTTGCTCGGTTTCACCTGGACTCCGAGACACGTTGACAGCTTCAGAAGCCCCTGGAGTGAAGATCTAGGAGCAAACATATGGGCTGTCAGTAGAATGGGAGAGACTAACTCCTGTTGGAGATTTTTTTATTTTGTCCAACAGTTGGTGGGGATGGATTTTTTTCTTTTCTGAAGGTTGGCTGAAGGGACTGTTTTTGACAAATAAGCCAAATCATCATGATGTAAGTGGGAGGCAAATAACAATCGTCACCTTCAATTCAAGTGAAAAATGCACATTTGATGCATATTAGACGAAATGTATGATGTCTTTTGACAAAGAATCTAGTTGTGTAAGGACATTTCTGTCAAAAACCTGGCAGGAAAACGTCCCTCCACTACAGAAATAAGTACATATAGCATACTTAGTAAGTAGGTGTGTCATTGAACTGATGAAGATATAGATTTATGCATTATTGTATTTTTTTTATTTAATTAATTAATTCAATTTATTAATTAAACAAAACTGATGAGACATATTCACAATCTTCACCAAGCTCACACCCACAAAAACAAAGAGCATGAGCATGTGTGTGTATTTCAGGCCTGTGTGTAGTGATTTCGAACAGAGTGTAAATTGTAATTTCCCCACTGGTGATCAATAAAAAGTAGGAAAAAAGAAGAAGAAGAAGAAAATAGAAAAAAGATGCGAACATAGTCCACACTTTGTTAAGTTTCTGCTATCTTCCGCTTTCTTTGTGTTGGAATGTTAAATCCGGTGGATTTCTGAGGACTATGTTTAACTGCTCCTCAGATCTCTGCAGGGTATCTGTTGAGTTTTCTCTCCCAAGACAATTCTGATTGGTTTAAAGAAATGCCATTAAACCAGAGCACGTTTTTCTCCCATCCCCGAGTGCTATGTGGAGTAGCCAGACCCTCCTTCAGCCCGCTTTGGAGGAGGGTCTGGCAAAGCGAGACTATCTTTGCCCTGATGAAGATCCTGTAAGCTCTAAACTAGTGGGCATTTTAAACCATCAGTTTGTCAGATTAATAAGGGCTTTTTTTCTTTTCTTTTTTTAAATAAAACGTTTCTCTTTGCTCTGCCAAAGATTGCCTAAAGAGCATTTATTTTCTGTTACTATCAAGAAAAAGTGAAAAGTTATCGTCTCAGAATTTTCCAGAAACAAGACTCCCTATATTGTAACAAAAGATAGATTGTCTTTCAATTATTTGATAAAAACAAAACTAAAGGCTCTAGGGTAGAATAAGATGGATTTTTTGCAGACAGTGCACACAAACACACACACAGTTGCCAAAGCATGGTCAACACTGACCTCCATCACAGCCCTTTCCTGTGATGTTTGATGTGGCAAGAACATCGGCACGTGTTTGAACAGCCCATAAATTAGATGCTGCAAATGTTTGCACAGTTTAACCTTGTGTAGGTAAGGGCTGATTGAGGAACAAAGAAATCGAGCCGTGTGTGTGTGTATGAGAGCTTGTGCGTGTGTTAGTGTGTGTGTGTGTGTGTGTGTGTGTGTGTGCAAGACAGAGAAACAGACAGAACTATGTCTCACAGCCTTCTTATCACAACCATCATTCATAGGGAATGCAATTCTAACATTTTTAAATCTTAATTCTTACTCTTATTACATATTTTGCTGCTGTAGTCTATTTTGAATTGCAATGTTAAGTATGCAGTGTTATGACAGTAGCACAAAAATGTTGTGTCAGTTGAGTGATGTTATACTGTAATACACTGTCCTGGGAAACATCCTTATGTGGAATGTTTTCAAATCTATTTCATAAAAAAGTTTAAAATCACCTGCTTGTGTTACAGCATAGGAGTCACTATACTTTCTGAGGAGATATAACACTAGCTGTACACATATTTCAATATCATCTGAAATTCTAGAGATCATAGAGTTTTGACAAACTTCAGAACATAAAGATTAGTTTCCCCTAAATAGAAGTATAAAGTATTTTATATTTTTGTGTGTTTTTATTTTACTTTTTTTTTTAAATATCACCTCCCCTGATCCATCGTGGCACTCCTGCTTATGGTTGAAAAGAAGTTGACAGGGCTTTCAGTTTAGTTTGAGAAGTTGCCTTCAGGGTCCAAACAAGGACAGCCGGCTTCACGCACCACCTGCCAATAATGTTAACAAGGACCCAGAGCCCAAACGCTGATGTGGCCTGTTCCAGCACTGGAGGGATTGCTGGCAGTAATGGCCATGTCTTTGCCACATGGTGTCCAGCTCTCAGGAATCCTCCCTGCAGCTCGAAGTGCAGCACGGCCTCCATACAGCCGCAGGAAACAACACACATTCGTCGTGCAAAGAACAACAACTCACCAGAATTAACAAAGCGCTTGCACATACTGCGGATAGAACCACATCTCTCATGTTAACTGCTGCTATGCATAATAGAGCTGGGTGATATGAAGAAGGTGATATGAAGAAAATCAAATACCACGATATTTTTGACCAAATACCTTGATAGATTAACCTGAAAATGCTATATAATATAATAGTTGCCCTTTAAGCCACCTTAGTGTGCAGTGAATAGGCAATTTGATTGTGTAAAACGGTTTGAATTGGTTTGTGTGTCGTGTTAATATATAAATTGCCTTCATTTTTGGTAACAAAATCAACTTGTTCCTCCGGTTTATTTTGTTTCATTTGTTTATTGGGTTTTTGATGGTTTTTGTAGTGGCTGCCATCACTCTTTATGGCCTGTATTCACAAGATTCATTCACTGATACTGTGATGGTAATAAAATCAAAACATTTTGTATAGCAGTCTCTGGTTCCCGTTAATACTGCGTCTGTGCGCTTGAGATCTATTTGTAACCACTGTTTAACTCAGGTCATTTTTACTTTTAAATTTACCAACCAAAAACAAGAGTCAAAAATTCAATCATCAATGCAGAAATATGAGTCATCGGTGTTATTGCTCCACAACATTTCTGCCTGATTATACACATTTAAAGATAGGTGATACGGAGAAACAAACCATGCAACATGCTTGAACAGAACATTTGTGAAGCAGAACAAGTGGCTCGTTGTGTATCAGTATTATCATTTCACGGTGTTCAGGCGAATTTAAACGCAGTCACTTCTCTTCCCCAACTGTTATGGCATGCATAATAAAGAGGCGGTGAAATAATTTGTCAAGCTTTGATGGAAGTTGTTTAGTACCCGGGAATGGGGTTTTCACTTCCACAGACTATGATGAGGCTGTGTATGTTCACTTGACTAAAAAAGGCCCCAACATTTAATACTTAGAACTAAATTATAATCAAAGCACTTTGTGGACAGAGGCTCCCCCCCCCACATGAGAGCTAATCAGTTTTAATAGGTGTGTGTGTGCTGTAATCGTGGTGCGAAGCCAGTCCCAAGGCTCGGGGCCTATTACACTCCGTAAAATATTAATGACTCTTCAGTTAAAAACATTTAAAACAAGTCCCAGAAGAGATGGGAGCCCAAACATCATCTTATCCCCCCCTCCCCCCGCTGAGCACACCCGACAGCTCAGCTGTCTCCTGCTTTAAAAACCGACCTTGCTAAGTGTGCCTTTGCGATCCCTAAAAATACAGGTATTGACTAAATAAAAGCTAAGCCACTGAGAACAGACTTTTAAGAAGAAGAAGAAGCCTAAATAAGTTTAGGAAATGTCATTGTACAAGGCATCGTAATGCAAAACTGCTGAATGGAAGCGTGCTTTCAACTGGAGGACTAAATTGCATCATTTGGGAATGAATGGGCTTCCACATTTTTCTATTGAGTTTTGGCGTGCTCCAGCCAGCTGTGACGGGCGCTCAGTGTGGGCAGCTGAGAGAATCCGGACAGCTATTCTGAGGCTGAGGCTGGTGCTGGATGCTAAGCTTGGGCTACAGATCAGACATTGTGGTGGTAAGATCCTCCCTGCCCTTAGACACACAAAAGGAAATGAGTGTGATGCCTTTCCACTAGTGCTCATTATACATCATCACGGCACAGCGGCGGCCAATGCATTAGCACATTCGCCGGCTTCGTGGAACTCCTCCATCTTGAGAAAAAAAAACAGCCAGCCGGCCAACTGAACAAATACTGAACTTGAGAATGAGAATAACACAAAGGCAGAAATATGGAATGGTGGAGTCTGTGGGAGATGAGCTGTGGAAAGCTCATTCAGGGAGAAAGAAAACACCGGGAAACACCTTCAGATATTACACCAAATATATTACTTTTTCTTTTGCATTAACATTTGTTGAAAAGGTTCCGCAGTTTTTAATCTGAACAGAAAAAACAAACAAAGAAGCATCTCGTGGAAGCAGATGGTAAGTGATGCAGCAGATAGAGCACCTGCACTCCACTTAGATCATAAAACGGCTTCAATCTCCTTTTGTCATTTAGAACACTAGAGGGGAGACAGTTATTGTTCAGACAAGTGTATCTGCACTGTAATGTGCTATAAACACATCATAGGGGCACAATCTTCAATATGGCAGTGGTAACAGCCCATGACATAGTGGTAAGAAGTAAAAGAAGAACTGGTAATGGGACTATTATCTAAGAAAGAGCGCGGTGTTGCAATGTCCTGCATGGCACAGGGATAGTTTGAGGAATATCTTCACTCACAGTATTCATGCGTGGATGAATGCAGAGTTAGGCCAAATTCTCTGTACCATCATTCAAATTGGGACCTGTGAAGGCCTTTAAACCATGTTGTAATTAGAAATGATTTTTTGTAATTAATTCTGGGATTGCTGGCAGTAATGGCCATGTCTTTGCCACATGGTGTCTAGCTCTCAGGAATCCTCCCCGCAGCTCGCAGTGCAGCATGGCCTCCATACAGCCGCAGGAAACAACACACATTCGTCGTGCAAAGAACAGCAACTCACCAGAATTAACAAAGCGCTTGCACATACTGCGGATAGAACCACATCTCTCATTTCAACTTATGCTACATTGTAGAGCTGGGTGATATGGAGAAAATCAAATATCACAATATATTTGACAAAATACCTTGATAGATTAACCTGAAAATGCAATTTAACAGTTGCCCTTTAAGCCACCTTAGTGTGCATTGAAAAGGGAATTTGATTGTGTCAAACGGTTTGAATTGGTTTGTGTGTTAATCTATAAATTGCTTTCATATTTGGTAACAAAATCAGCTTCTCCCTCTGGTTTATTTGTTTATTGGGATTTTGATGGTTTTTGTAGTGGCTATATATTTGATGCCATCACTCTTTATGGCCTGTATTTACAAAATTCATTCACTGATACTGTGATGTTAATAAAATCGAAAGAAATTTGTATGGCAGTCTCTGGTTCCCGTTATTACTGCGTCTGTGTGTTTGAGATCTATTTGTAACCACTGTTTTACTCAGGTCATTTTTACTTTTAAATTGAGGAATATCTTCACTCACAGTATTCATGCGTGGATGACTGCAGAGAGTTAGGCCAAATTCTTTGTACCATCATTCAAGTTGGGACCTGTGAAGGCCTTTAAACCATGTTGTAATTAGAAATAATTTTTTCTAATTAATTTTGGGCTTCGTGTTCCATTAGCTTGCGGTTATGCGGGTTACAGCTAATTGAAAATGTTATTACGCTAATACTGTTTACTTTGTCTTGTGTGGGTTGGACCCGGTGCTGCTAAAGTGCATCTCCTCCCTCTCTCTCCCCCCCTTTCATTTCTACGAGCTGTTTGCTTATTGTAATTGAAGAGAAGATGGGAGAGGTTTTTTTGCCTCCAGGGCGACTTCGGTCCCCTAATCCATATTGACGTGGCGTCTCCAGGAGATGGGCAGAATGTTAACCTGCAGTGCTGCTGTGTCCCCTCATTACACAGTGGCAGTGACCTATCGACACAGGCTGGCCAAGTGACTGCCTCCCCCGTCCCGCCGAAAACAAATCACGTGACTGCTCGTCTTTACTTTATGTCACTGTCTAAGCACGCCAAAGGAACTAGTTTATCCATGTGTTAAAACCACAAAGCGTGCATCCACACTGAAGTGACTGAAGTAACATCATGACACATTTGTATGAGTGATGAGGCTCCACTTTCCCGGACATATTATGCTCTTGTGATTGCTTCAATATTATACCATTAGGTGACAAACAAAACGCGATTTCTGTAATATTCAGTTTATATCTGCATTGTTTTATAATATAATGCATTGAAAGTGTGAGATTTTGGCATTGTAAGTGTAAAAGGTAATTTACTGCTTTCTGTGCTAATCTTTATTATCCAGTGTAATGTTGCTGTAACCGTGAACAAGTCCTCAGTCTAATTTTCTGCCAATATTACTCCATCTAACTTCATCAGGTTTCAGCCTATCACATGGCAATAATTACTGAAGGCGGGCGTAACCAATAAAACTATTAAACTATTAACACATATTTAAATGGTTCGAAAACAAGATACTGCATGGTGTAATGTCTTAGTTGTTGTAGTTAGAATCAGATAAAACCTCATGATGCAATTAAACCTTAGAAATAAAACAATTTTGTGTTGGAAAATATAATTTCTGTGTGCTAAACCTCTCTTACCCTGGATCCTTGAAATTAATTTAGGTTTTACTTAGAAAAATATAACTTTTAATATGTGCAATGCATTCAAAGAAACATGTTACCGCACATATTGTTAGAGTAGTATCTGCTCAATGATGTTGTGAATAGCCAAACTGAAAAGGCAGCGCACAGCATCTTCTTCTCATTATAAAATACATGGCAAAACTCTTGGGCCATGTCAATTTAATTGGTACGTGTGAGCTTTATCTGAATAGCATGACAGGACAACATCCTAGGACCTTGAAGTGACAAGAACCAAAAAAACAACAACCATACTGACTAACATTTTCTAATTTTAGTACACAGAAACATTGGACGTCCTTGCCTTTGTTAAAACGATTATTGTCTCCATTCTTCTTCCACCCAAGACAACAGCACGGGCATCTTGTGAGCATAGTCACTTTAATGGTTTGGTTCACTCTCCTTCAGTCTCACATGCTGGAATAATGATTTAGTGTCCAAATTTAGCCTACAATACAAGTAACTTGCTTGAAAATGTACTTATATGCCATATTTATTATTTCAGGCTTTCACAGGTTTGGGTTTCCAAGTGCGCAGCAGTTGATTGATGCAAACCTTTGCTTTGAAAGCCTGTGCCCAGGCTACTTAACCTCTCCGTGTTCTCACCTTGTTCCTGCCTTTTCAATGGCCTCGCTATGGAGTGGACGGAGCCAATTTCCCATCAGTCTGTTAAAGCTAGATTTGCATTAATGAGGCCTGCGGTGTTAAGCCTGAGGGGTGGCTTTTGGTCGAATAACCAGCTCCTGCAAAAATAAGCCACAAACTTTTACTGACACAAGCATTTAGCCAGACTGAGCACAGGAGGATCTGAGGAAGAGGACGTTTGAAGGAGAGTGTCTTGATGACTGTCTAGTATTATGTTCTAGACTTAGTATGAGGGGAAAAGCATGTGGAGCACATTTTAGATGTTTTTAGGAGCAGACAAAAATCATGTAATATTCAACTTTCTTTTTTCATTCAGCAAAACTCCATAAGATAAAGATTCTTACTGCTTTTGAAAACCGGGACGAAAGATCGTTAATCGCTCAACGAATGCGCTTCTGGGTCAGTTAAAAACAACAGTGTAATGGATGGCCTTCAAAATACAGTGACCTCAAGTGATTCTGTGGTGAGGCCAATCACTGAGCCAGCCTTTCTGATCATCTTAGACCTTGGTCAGACTGCCAGCCCAAATCCATTTTTGGCATATCCAGATTGTATTCAGATTGATTTTAAAAAGTCTGGACAGCAACAAAAAAAAAATCCGATTTCAAAGTGTCTTTTGCGTCACTCGTGTGGCTGAGGGTTATGAATTGTGCCATATAATGCAGATAATAAAATAAAACCACAGAGGTTGGTAAACCAAGACCTCTTTATTCCACATTGTCAGTGGTAGCATAGCTTTAATCTTTCCTATTTTACCATTCACAATAAAAGCCCAACTTAAATTCACTCCGAGCATTACCCTAAGAAGCAACGCAACAAAATGCTTAACTCGCAACGCAACACACAACTACAATGTCAAACCCACAGATTTTTCAAGCTTCCTCATTGGGAAGCTGCATCACCAGCGTAGCTACACTGACGCCTACGCCGTTACCACAGCAACCTATACAGATAGGTTGGTGATGTCTGGACACACAAATCTGCTCACTTGCAAATAATGCAGAAATCGGAGTGGTTTCTCCAGTCGGATTTGCCTGCAGTCTAAACGTAGCCTTATTAACCCTGTTTTTATTACCCCCCCACCTCCCCTCCCTACCCCACAGCAGAGAGCAACATAAAAGAGGACACTAGTGAAGATTCACTGATTATGATATGAAAGGATCTAAGTTTCCTCAAGAAGAATGGTTTAGACCTAGCTTTCTTGAATACAACATCAGTGTTCTTAAACATGTCCACATATAGCCTTCCTTTAAACCAGGTCTTTGGCCCCACACCCACACATGTTGGCGAGACCCTGCAGGACAGCAGATGTTAACAGACTGTATTACTCGTCTTTAATATAAAGCAAACTGTTCCCATCCCGAGTGTGCTATATTGGCCACAGGGAGCTCAGACTTTATGTTGAAGGCCCAGAAAGCTCTCAGCAGTAGTTCTCACCTCATACAAAAATTGATGCTCTCCTGGTGCTTCATAGGCACAGTATGAGTACGCCTTGTGAAAATGCTTTGTGGCTGCCGTCAAGCTGTTTCAAGTTGATGGAAAAACATAATTGATTTGGAACAATTTCAAATTGATTATGCATTTGTATAAAAATCCTTTTGTTGAGTGCTATCCACACAGATATATGTGGGGCATCATTATTCCTCACCACATGCATTTCCCTTCAGAGACTTCCAGTGATCAATCCACAATCATGTTATTATTACGGAGCAGTTTCCTACAATGAAAGTGAGATTGAAGCTCCGGTGACTTGTTGAATGAAACCCTAATGGATAGCTGTGTGTGCCACAGAGACTGATTAATTAGACCTTCACCATGAGCTCTAAAGCCTCTCCCTTTCCATCTCATTACAACAAAAGCCCCCACATCTTGGCTACAATACTTATTATCCTTTCGGAGTAGTGGAAACTGATAATCTCTGCGTGCACAATTGCCTGATGATAACATTTGAGTTCACTGTGTTGCCACCATGGATAGAGATGACATTTTGTTTTACTTCCCACTGCACATCCTACCACTGTGTTTTCTCTCAACCTCAGCCCCCTCCGATTAATAGTGATCTGATATTCTACCAGTGAGAGCAAAGACAGTATGTCTGGCAGCCAGGGGCAGATCTACAGGGGGGCAAGGATGGCCTTGCCCCCCCCCAGCTGCCCCCCTAACTTTGGTGTTAAAAAAACTGTAAAAAACAAATTGAAACAATTAATTTACATTAATTAATAATAAATAATAATTGTAGATGTAATCTTAGTCCCCTGCCCTTCAAATACTTAGCTACGTCCCTGCATCAAACGTGCAGAGCGGCGTTCACACAGCCTGGCTCGCACACAGCGAGTCTGCTGCGGTGGAGTGGCCCTGCATCCCGGCAAAGACTGCAGCGACTGAGCTGCCCCCCCGAGTCTCTTAAGGTGAAGGTCAATTTCCCAAGGTGAAGTTTAAACACACGTTTAATTTAAAGTTAAATTTGTAATAAATGTAATGTATGCTAAAGGCGAGTCAGCATCAACAACAGTGCGTCTATTACGTGAGCCAAAATTCAAATCGCTGCCTCGTGACTTGTAAGAGCATTCTGCCCTTTGATTAGTTTGGATTTCAGTAAAGACAAGAAGAGCATAATACAAAATATTACAAACATGTCATGTTTGAATTGATAACGTTTACAGAGGGTCGCCGTTTCGGTGGCGTTTACGATACAACACACTACACAGTGCTTGCTGAGACCGATCATTTGTATGTGATTAGCTAAGGAGTACTACAAAATCCACTTCCTCTCACATATCACGGCAATAAGGCTGCACAAATTAAACCAGGTGACATCCTTTACTGTCAAACTGGGAAAACAACAAATACAATGGGATTAGGAAGGCTAGTCTAAACATACCTGATGTGTGCATGTAATACATCTCTTCTGATTTTATGTTTGTTAGGCTACTTATTAGCTACAGGGCCCTACAGTATAATGTAATACAAGGATAACCAGAGCTTTTCACATCTTGACTTTTGCAGGCCAGAGTAGCTGGAGATATTAGCTGAAGCGTAAAAGTGGGGATATTGCCAGCCAAGAAAATTCTGAGTAGTGCACAGGAGGAAGAGAAGGAGGGAAATGAAGAAGGAGAAGGCAGTAAACTGGAAAGACCAGGTGGGTTAGAGCAGGAGAAGACCACAGAAGGAGATGCAGAAATAAGTGAAAGAGAAGAAGGAAAGGAAGAATTGACTGTGAGGGATGAAGAGGAGGCTGCAGATTCAGAAAGAGGGACAGAGGCAGGGGAGTGATCAGGAGGAGGCAGATGAAGATGACAGGGAGGAAGAGGCCTGCAATTACCCCTGGACCATATGGTTTGTTTATATTCTCCTAACATATAAATTGCAGTACAGTAGCATAACATGTCACGTCACTAAGTGAAATTACATATTTTCAGTTTTTAGCTATTTCCATTCGGTTGTATAGGTTATAGGGTTAGGTATGTAAAGATTTACATACAGTATATACATAGATGATCTAATGATGTTTTACAGTTTCTCTATCATAGCATTTGTTTGACCTTTTGTTTTATCATAATTACTGATAAAAGACACATTCTGTTCTATTTGTCTGTATCAGTAAATATGATCAAGCCATTGTTGTTTAATTAGTATCGATGGTGCGTTGCTGTGTAGAGAGGAATCTGCCGACACTGTTTCTTGATTATAAAAGTTTATTTACATCAAAGGAATTGAGCATCAATTTACAAGCCCTTCTCAGATTCCCAAAAGTCACTCTAAAGTTCTTTGTGTGTGGACCACATATCTATATTCCATAGTTTGGGGTGGGATCGATAACTGACCAATGGCTACAAGCCAACTGGCCTTATTTTTGGAGGGGCCATTGATAATGCACCACAGATGTTTTCAAGATAGGTGTCTTCTGAAAGTAGAGTAAAGTTCATCTGGGTTTCTTTGTTACCCAAAGCTTAAATACAAATCATATAGAATATGCAGATACAATAAGATGACAATATACCTCACCATTTAATTCAATTTCAGCTAAATTCAATTGTATTTATAGTATCAATAGTAAAAAGAGTTCACTCGTCTCAAGACACTTTACAGATAGAGTAGGTCTAGACCACACTATAATTTACAAAGACCCAACAATTTCCCCAAGAGCAAGCATTTGGTGCGACAGTGGCGAGGAAAAACTTCCCTTTGGGCAGAAACCTCAGACAGACCCTGGCTCTTGGTGGGCAGCGGCATCTTGGGACACAGATACAGATATAGAGAATTATGATTCATAATAATTATAGCAGTTGGTATGATGAACGGTGGCAAATATAGTAACAATAAAGATAATGGAACTATGACTAGAAATAATAGTTGTAGCAGTTCAGGGCGTAGCAGGGCGTTGCGGGGCGTAGTAGGGCATAGCAGTGCGTTTACATATGGGGGTTCCCATGTAGCGTCTTCCCCTGCCACCCTGCCAAGACCTCTCGCTACCCCTTTGTCCCCCCATGTAAAATTTCCTTTGTCCGCCACTGCTGACAACCCAGCGGTTCGCAACAGCAGTAGGTGATAATGATGATGGTCACTACACACAAATGGAAAAGCCCAAACAACACAAATTCACATACATACATTCTGGGATAGTAAGGAAAAAAACCACTGGGTTGTTTGCATTTCTTTAAACCAATCACAATCATGTTGGCGGCGCTAAGTGACGGTGTTTTGGTGGAACATTTGCTCCCCACAAAAGAAAATGCCACGTTCAATATTAAATGAAGTGTTCACATAACATAGTAATGTGAGTTATTTAAATTAGCTGGATACATCGTTAAACGTAATTTGCTCTTACCAGTGTATTGCCGTGTGTATGTGTCCACAGCAAATCCCCGCCATTTGGTCCCAGTTGGAGAGTAAATGCCGTAAACAAATTCTTTGTAAATTGTTACAATCATTTACTAAAAGAACCAAGCAGGCCTGCCTTGTTGCACGATCCAAATTTTCTTCTAAACTCGCCATTTTCAGCGGGTAGCCTGCTAGCTCGAAGTTTGTTGTTGTTTCCCGAAGAGAACGGAGTTAGACAACGGGAACACACATCGCCGGCCACCGGATGTTCCGGTGCTTAACCTGGAAATGAGAAGTCGTCGATTCAGACTACTGTGTAAGTAATCAAAGGGATGTTATAGTTGTGCAGTCAGGCTTAAGTATAAATGGGAAAAGTCACCTGAGTTTGTCTACAATACAAACTGGAGTAACATTAGAGCGTGTGTATCACATAAAGAAAAGCCCACTTAGTCAGTAATTTGGTATTGAATCCTGGAACCGAGAGGCTGATCAGGGTGAAAACCTCACCTTGCTATGCTCATACATTCGCAGTGAAATTGACAATTTCCATGAGTGCCAAGACAAAGCGTTTTGTTGTTGGTGGTTCACGCATCCCCCCGGCATGCGCATGCATAAATTGTACGGTAAATCTATGTAATCTCAAAAATGCATCTCCTTTTTCCATTCTGTGTCAATGTGCATTTAATGGATGCAGTCTGGCAGTAAAATAGTTTGCTGGCATGATGCCAGACTTGACCAGAAACATCTGTTCACATTATTAATGAATCAATTATATGTCACACATGTGCCAGGCCCGCAGGGGCAGAAGGGGAGGTGTGCAGAGGGGAGGAGAGAGGGACGCAGAGTCTGTTAATGCTGAGGGTTTCAGCTCCCCCCAAAGGGCCATGGCCCTCAGCCGCTGCCATTGCTCCAGTTTCTCTCACACAGATGACTCATATAGAAACTGTCAGGACTGAATGCCAGTCAGTATGCAGATAAAACAAAAGAAACCTTAGAAAACAAGTGGGAATAATAAATAATGGGAATGGAGAGTGGGGAAAAAGTGAAAAGAGTGACATTTTAACACATAACAGCATGCACTAAACCTCATTTTCACTATTGCACTGTCACTCAGTTTGGTCATGAGTGAAGGCAGAGTAAAAGTTGCCATACAAATACAGCAAACAATATTATGGTATGACTTTCTACTAACTGCAGTATGAAAAAAATATGGGCTGTTACCACATGTCCGCGGGCGCTCACATACATGTAATTGTACGTCAACAGTGAGACAGGTAATACTTACCGTTTACCCGGTCCGTGTGATTCATCATACAAGCTGTGTGCGGGGATGCTGTCAGCAAGCATTTACATCATTAGAGAGGAAGTGAGGCCACATTCCCCGTGCTTAACATGGTGGCCATTGACTCTTAATGGGCTCCAGCATGTTTCATACCCCCCGAGAGAAAGCTGCTTGCCAGGGCAGACAAACTGTACATCCCTGTGCTTTCTTCAGGGCAGCAGCTGGGGAAGGGTTCCTTCTTTAAATCAAACATGAAAAAATATGAGCAAAGAACATGTGTCTCCACTAACAATGAAAAAAAAAAATGCTGTCTACTTATTTTCACAAAGGATATTATGTCCGATGAGCCTTATCCCTTACGATAGCATATAGAACTTTTCACGGTTTATTTTTCAGTTGGGATGGGAATTATTTTTCATTCATTATTTATTTTGCGTTGACTGGGGAGTTGTTTGTCCGCTCAGAGCAGATGTGGTTCTGGGCCAGCTGTTCAAAACTGTCAGATGTGTTAAATAAACTCAGATGGGAATAAGCTTACATAAACATAGGCAAGACGTGGATTTTTGCACTCTCAGATTTACATTAACAACACCGGCAGTATCTGAATTCTAAAACGACATACTAATTATGGTGAAAAGATTTCATAACATGGGGCTATAAAAAAAAAAATGTGTGCACACACAGACGAGCAGGCAGAACACTGCAATGTCATCAGCACGCTAAGAGAGAACAGCTCTGTTTGGACAAGTCTTTCCCTCAGTGGTTTCCCTGGATTCAATATCTATGATTTGTTCCATTTTAAAATGCTGCTCCATCCCAACTGTCAGAAGTAGTTATGTACAGCAGTGGAGGGCCTATTTCTCCTACCTAAAGTTTTGAACTATAAAAGTTATCTGTAGAAAAATAATAATAATAATAAATGTATAATTATAATGTGTTTTAATGCTAAAGCTCGTTTTGTTTATCATTATTTGGTAGAAGTGGTAGTAAAAACAGATAGTATTATCATAAAAGGATTCATTTAATAATTAACTTTTACAACTTGGTACAATATTTTTTTAATCTTTGTTATTACAGCATTCACTTTTATGGAATTCTACCAGTGTAATCTCTAATAGAATAAACAGTGGATTAAAATGTAAATATGCAAACATTGTAGAAAATATTCTTCCATATGCAGCAGATCAATTTGAGGAAAACCCGGTTCCCTACCTGCTAAAATACCTCTGCCACAGCAGAACAGAAAAGAAATCAAATTGAATAAGATTCAGGTTATTCAAACCGCTTTTACCTCGCCTGGGTTTTGGATCGCTCAGCGCTTTTTCACAAAAGAACTGTCCTTTTACATTAAAATGAGTGACCCTCCTCTGTCATATAAAGTTCTACACAGACCTATATTTTTGTTGATGCGGTTAGCGGTGCTTTAGGCAAAATGACGACTTGCTTTTTGACCAGAGCTGATGGCTTTTTTTTCCCGTTTTTGTTGAGATACAAGGGGAAAAAAATTACTTCCATTTCAGTGCCCATTTGTTGCCCTTCCAGTGATGTGTGACCCTGTTTTATTTGATTTCATTTGTTCATTTTCATCACTGTTATTCACTTTGATTTCCTGCAATGGCCAAGCATGGAAGTTAGACATCTATTTGAAATGGCACAGAGAAACCACTGTCATCAAGTACTGTAGTTACTTTTTGAAACTCTCGGGAATAAAGAGGTTCTCTATCTATTTGCAGAATTTGTGTAGCATACCGTATCTATACAAAGGCAGTTCTCATGAACCATTCATACATATAGCTACGAAAAGTGAGGCACTATAATTCGTGAGCATTCCACGTATTCTTTTCTGTATGCCCCACAATAACTGTTGCTGTATAAGAACGCTGTGGACCACATAGTGGGGAGGTGAGGGAGGACACGTGTGCTCGTTCCTTGGGAGTGTTTTAATCCAAATCGCAGTCTTTTTCCTAAAATAAATTTAGGTTTATTTTGGGTCATTTTGGTGCCGTCGTCACCGCCGCACTTTTTCTCGGCTAAACTTGCCATGCCACTGACAGGACCGTCATCTGGCGGTGCCAGTACCCAGCTCACAGCTCCCAGTCAGCTATTGGCGGCTAAATACAACTACCAACTGCCGCTGACACGACGGAGCTCTGTAACCGGCGTGTGGAGCTCTGTAGCGCCTAGTTCTGTAGCCGGTCACGGACGTCTGTAGCCGTTGTCGCGTGACCAGCTGGCGGTCGCCTAGTTTCATAGGATATCATACGGATTGGCATTTTCGTATTATATCGTACAAACCCATTTTAATTAAATTGAACATTCTGCTGTTATTCCATTTCCTTTCAAATGGAAATTGGAAGTAGAGTGCTGCCAAGTAATCAGTCTCTGTGACATTGTGATTAACAGCTGAGGTAGTTGGGGGGGGGGGGCAGAGGGCAGGGCAGTTGGCATGGTCCACTGACCCTCCAGCTTACAAGCACAGGGCATAATTAGTCATTTAAGTCACCTTATAGGTTCTGTCTGCGCCCTTCACACTAAGATCCCTCTGAAAACAAGGTGGAATTGTAGCTCATGTTCCCTGACTGCTCATCAAGCAATTACTGACTGGCTCATCACCAAAAGGAAAGGGGATTAGACACAGAGGAAAGTGAACCAAGAGAGAAGGGCAAATATGAGCAGGGTGAAGAAAAGGACTGAATATCAGTGTCTCTAATTTTGAGATGATACAATATATACTGTAGCTCTCATTGACATTTTATCTTCCAGACTAATCCTGAGAGAGATTTCATTTAAAAAATTATAAATCCCCGAAATAATTATGATAGCCACATAAATCCAGTTAGATTAAAAACTGGAATGGTTGCTGCTAAAATGTGGAAATATTTCACTAATTCTGGAGATGGTAACTATCAAAAAACTCTTGTTAAATGTGTTTAGAAATGAATGTAATTTCAAACTGGACATGGACCCTAAACTTATATCAATATACCGGGCCTATTTGAAGTGCACAGAAGAGTGAAATGGAAGGAGTGCTGAACAGTATGGTTTTACCTCCATTAGACCTCAAACCCACTGAACCACTGTGAGATGTTCTATGAGATGGCTGAAATAATAATATACAATCATCGACAAAAAAGTGAAAGCTGTGATCCCAAACATACCCAGTAATGATACATTTTGCTTTCAGAAAATAGTAACTTTCTTGACTTAAGTGTATTTAGTGACAGTCTGAAATATGACTGAAAATGTATTTATTTTGTTAAATGAAAGAGACGAGTTTGTGCTCAAGGACCATTATATACAGAGTATTATAACTAACAAACACTGATGCTGCTCCATTAATTTTTCTTCTCTGTGCTTTCATCTAAAGTGGTTTTAAAAGAGTTTTAGTATTTATAGTTGGATTTTTGTACTTTTACAGGAAACAAACACATCCCATCCATTATCTTCAAAAGTGGGCGGCAGAATTTTCCTGGCAGAATGCATCGCTTGCAAAACATTATTTCTGTGTGGGTGAAAAAAAACCTTGTAGGACGAAAGACGCATTCAGATTCAGATGGATGAACAGTTGATGTAAAATGACCGTCACAATCACTGCTAGCAATAGTTATCAGAAATATTGGCTAGAAATGCTTGCCTGTGTTTGTGACAGGTTTAACGAGAAAACAGAGCCTGTAATTTAGTGTGTCTGCTGGTCTGGTTAGGGCCTGACTATCAGATGAGAGCAATTCATACAAATGCCTGCAAGGAATGTTGATATGTGGTACTTAAAAGTGTGTGGAATCTGCCCTACTTGAAAATTTAACACGATTAAAAAAATAGTAAAGTATTCATGTTGACTTATTGTAGAGAAAACGTTGACACTGTGGATTTACCGATCTAATAAAAAACAAGAATTGCAAGCAGTAATGACGGGGTCCAAGCCTCCCCGGCGCAAGTTGCCCTTGACGACCCGCTGACTCTGCTAAAGCGGAACCCAAAGCGTGAGGCAAACAATGGGAAACGTCAGAAAATATCGCAATGTGTGAGCTGCAAGGTCTGTAGTGAATTGCAAATTCAGATTTTCCATTTACATTGATTGAGTTAAAGGCCAAAACGTGTCTACATTAATAATAGTGCCCCCTAATGGCCAATCTGTGGATTTAAAGATCTAATAAAAAAAATGACTACATAATACAAAAATGACTAATAATCCTTATTAAAAGAGTAAAAAACCAAGGACTTTTGCAGTGACAGGATACCAATAGTTATAGAAGAATTATTATTTTAAGTGATTGTAGTCTTCCACAATGCAAAATTGCATTTAGGAGGACATCATTCTCTTTTGTGGCTATAAATCAGTGGAGTACTCTTCCTACAGAGCTAATTTCATGCACTAACTTGCACTCATTCTCACGCTTAGCAAAGCATTGGTTGTTAACAAAGCAGACTTGCTCCCACCAGTGAATTGATGTGCTAAATGACAATAATGTCTGTAGATTTGTATGACTTTATGTATCTGTATTGTATACTGTAAATACTTTGTATTTTATTGCGCCATCTACCTGCCCAGGGACTACGGGCGGAAACTAGCAATTTGCTACAACCTAGCACAAGTTGTCTCTGTTCAAATAAATACATTTCAATTACAATTACAAATAAACATCAGTCTTCTTACCAGCTAACCTCTGGTGTCCTAACCCAGTCTAACCAGTAGGCAATTATTATTGCAATCAAGGGTTCATCTCTCCAGTGAACCAGCTAAGGAACTGCATTGTTATGTGAAAAAAGAAATACCCCAAAAAAGATAGAAAAACAGGCTATCCCCAGTGGATAGAGTCTCATCATTGGCGGAACGGTCTTGTCACTGATGCAGAGGGACACATGACCCCCAACGCCCCCATCTCAGACCACGCTGATCTGACTGTACCAGATGGGAGTGACTTTTCCTCCACCCCTCTCTCCAGGCCCTGTCACCGACAGCTGCAGGGACAAAGCAGCAGGGAGAGCGGGGGGGACAGACTGGTCAACCCACAGGATACACAGATGCGGGGAGATGAGCCACCGGAGAGTGGAGTAAGCATGTGTGACCCTTGCTGTTTATCTCCCGTCACCTGTCTCTTACTCGATGCTCCATAAATGATTTGAATGTCTAGGTGCTGGAACTCTGCTGGAGGTGCCGGGGCTGTGTGCCTCGCCTCAGGAAGCCCATAGGTCGTCTATGTGGCCTTTTACCCCTCGCCAAGGTTGTGGAAGTCACGCTCACACACAACCTTGGAGATATTTTTCGTTCCATTTCACTCTCTCTCTCTTTCTCTCTCTCTTTTGCTCTCATTTGATTTCTAAGGCTCACAGTAGCACATGTGCAGTGCCAGGCTGTGAATAAGGTCAAACTCCTAATGGCACTCGAGCAGGGGAGTTCATTTGTGGAGTTGCCTGTGCCATGAAAAAGGCAGCAGAAGTAATTTCAGCTCCAAGCTTAATAACATTTCGGCTCCTCCAAGTAATTTTTCATACACTCCCCCTATTCTGATAAATATTAACAAATGAATCAGAGTTAATGCTTTAAATTAAGTGTCGGTGGCCAGTCATTATTAATAAGTTCTATGCAGCTCTTCTCTTGCAAGCTCATTACAGTATTGTTCATAATTTATTACTGTTGACTCCCTAATGGCTTCTTAAAGGACTATTACAGAAAGCCCTTGCTATTTTTTTTCTGTAATAGCCACAAGTCAATCTACTTAAGAGGCTGGAGTGCCAAATATAAAATATTCTTAGAAGTCCATTTCAGACTCAGTTCCTGTCAGGAAAAAAAAAACCTCTAAAAACACACATTCTATCTAATTTCCAGCAGGGGGTGACTCCACTGACTCTAAAAAGAAGACTGTTTCTATAGAAGACTATGAGGAAATGACCCTTCTTCTCACTTGATATACTACCTCAATAAACATTTTCAAAACGAGTTGATGGTCTCAATCGCTACTTTCAAGTCTTCTTACAGCATGATGTTCATTTTTGTAAATTATTGTCCCTTTTATTTTAAAATAGACAATCAAGTAGGCAATGTTTTAGGGGCGTGGCTACCAGTGTTGGTCATCTTACTTTAAAAAACTAATTAGTTACAGTTACAAATTACTTCTCCCAAAAAGTAACTGAGTTAGTAACTCAGTTAGTAACTCAGTTAGTAACTCAGTTACCACATTGTAAAAGTAATTAGTTACTCAGCAAAGTAACTGTGACGTTATTTTTTATGTTCTATAACGCTATTACGTTCTATAACATCTTTAACTTCAAAGATGTTGCTGAAACAAAAAATCAAGTGTTGCTTGTTTTACCAGAGTGGCTCATTGGGAGTGGCTCCGTCTCCTTTGCTGGAGCTCATCCTATCTGCATTTGGGCTTGGGGTTAGGTTAGCAGCAGCAGCAAGTGTCCTGTTAGCATGTGTTGATGTGAGGGGCTTCATAAGATTGGAGTTGCTTGAGGCAGATGTGGATAAAGTTTTTTTTCCTGGGCATAGCGTGCATGTTACATAAACATTCTTGCCTTTAATTTCAATGAGCTAGAAGTAGGGCTGGTACTTCCAGGTGGAGAAATTTCCCCGGCTCGTCGCCATAGTCGCTGTCTTGTGTTTACTGTTTAGTGGTAGTCAGAGCGCGCAGTGAGAGTGAGACAGTGTGAGCAGGTCACCGCCCACCCAGCCAATCTTCATCGCATTTGCAACGGTGTCATCATCCCCCTCCCCCTGCTCTCTCCAGGCAGCTGGTGTGCAGCCAAAGCCTACCTCCGATACCTCGCTTCATTCAACCAAATTGTAGTAACGCGCCACTTTACATTCTCAGTAACGAGAACGCTGTTGCAACGATGGGAAAAGTAATTAATTAGATTACTCCGTTACTGAAAAACATAACGCCGTTAGTAACGCCGTTATACTTAAACACCGTTACTCCCAACACTGGTGGCTACACACCGACCTGTCAATCAGGACAGAGGCTTAGCAATGCTAACCATGGCACTGTGTACATTAAAATAGACCTGAACTTTTTTGGGGGGTGTTGTCCATGTTTTCATCTTAACCCTTGGCCCTCTCACTGTGTTTTCACTTCGTCAAGGCTAATTGGAACACTTTGGTTGCCTAGAAATTTCTTTTTCCGCGTTCTGTCCACCAAGCTAGCTAGCGCTAGTGTTAGCTGGTAACTTAAAGCTATAGTGCGTAGTTTCTGTCACCCCTCTGAGAAATTCTAAGTAATGACAACAACACTGTTGGCGCGTCCACATGATACAGCCTTCAGTTATCGCGCACGCGCCTATTGCACCTATTCTATAGTACTCTGTTAATACTGCAGTATAACTAATTTGTATTATTAGTATAGTAACACAATCACAAGTGTGTGTATACAGCCAGTTAAAAGACCTGTTCTTGTAACGTATAACAATTGAAAATAGGAAAACTATCATGTATCTTTCCCTATAGTGATATCTAGACTAGTGGTTTTCAACCTAAGTTGAGCCACGGCACAGTTTTTACATTAAAAAAATCCTGTGGCACACCACCAACCAAAAACACATTGTAGCCTAATAATCAGAATCTGCATTTTTCCTTTTTTAAAATGTATCCATCGCTTCTGCAGGCTTACATCGATGATCTCTGCCCTACTGCTTACATCCTGTCACTGCGGGATGCGCGTGAAAGGTGGCAGCAGGGCTCCAGACTAACTTTTTTCATTAGGAGCATAGTGGCCCCCAACTGAAAATTTTAGGGGCACAACCAAAAGGTGCTGTAGAAATAAAGTTGCCTTGCCTTTTACCTCAGCCTATCAGTCAGTCACCAGGGCACAGAAACCACTGCTGTGCCGAGGAAGTGTAACATCAAAAGCACAGCGACCGCTTTCGGCTCGCCATTAATATCATATCACAGCAAACGCTGTCTGCTTGAAGTTATGAAAAACTGTAACCACACTTGAAACAACTTTATCGGCATTTCCGTGACTCACTGTGACTTCCACAAAACTGCAGAGCCGACGTAGTTTGCATCGTCTGCAGCTCTGCGTGTGTGCGAGTGTGTGCGTGTGTGTCAGAGCTCCGCTCTCTGTCAATTTTCAGAGAGGACAGATAAGCTTGCGCTTACGCTCTCTCAGGTACCGAAATGTCAACGTTTAACGTGTAAAAAAAGGGGGCAAATTTACTGGTCGCACATGTGCGACTGGATGTAAAATTCAGTCGCACACTCTCAATTACTGCCCTGCTGGCACTAATTCTATTGTCTTAAATCAACAAGGTCATTATTGCGCTATACTGCCACCTACTGACACAGAATAGTATTTAATTTCTCTGCCAGTCATCATATTGAGGCACAGATGCGCAAAAATGGAAAATTATTTGCAGTAACTCAATAAAAAAATTTGTTAGACCGATTAAGTAAAATCGGATAATTTCCCACGGCACACAGGACGATCTCTCACGGCACACTAGTGTGCCGCGGCACAGTGGTTGAAAATCACTGATCTAGACTATAAAACTCAAGTATCTTCAGTTTGATTGTGCAGCCGAGAAGTCGCTCAAATCAAAATGTGATTTATTTTTTAATTCTTACAGCAAGAACCTGCAGTCCTGTTTTCAAAAAGAGAGAGTCTGATTCATCATCCTGGATGTTTCAAAGTGGGATTTTAAAGAAATGCTGCAGACAAAATCCAGTCTGTCCTGCTTCAGCAGTCTCTGTCAACCTAAGAGAAAAACTAGATCAAGCAAAGAAGCGAAGGTGAACGTTTGTCCTTGCCTTCCCTGTTAGTGAGGATGCCTTAGATAATGAGAGGGGATAAATGGCTCAGTGGAGCCAACCCCAAACTGAACAAATGACTATTGAGTTTGCTTTTTACATAATAAAGAACAGAGAGATGTGTGCTCCATTTGGGGATTAGATAGTGTCTAAATAATATTACTCTACTTGTGATAGCCTACATTTTCAGAATACCCCAAAACCTTTTTGTATCGACATTTATAGAGCCACGCCACAAGCATTCCTAAAACATTTTTAGATTTTGTCAAAAATGTAATGTTGTCAAGCTCAACACAAGGCTGTTTGAAATTTTGCAGATACAAGGTTTCCAACCAACAACAGCAATATCCAATATTTATAAGAACCTCCATTAACCTTAAGACATTGTAGCCTTGGTATGGCATGTCTGGGTTTGATGAGTGTCTTGTTTTCCATCTATTCAGATATCTAACCCAACACTCAATCAATCACTTTCATGGATCTCTACAGCCATTGCCAAGAGGCAGGAAAAATGTTTAGGGCAGAGGAAAAAAACTGCAACAGTCAGCAGTACCCATAAAATCCCATAATATATTACGTTAAAATACACAATGTAGCAGAAGAAAACTATAGATCTCATAGATTGTCAAAGATCTCCCACTGGAAAGCCACAAACTGTTGTTGGGCTCCCATGCATCAGAACCTGGGCATGTCAATTCATTATCTGGCAATGCTCCAGGCTGTTACTTATAATTAACTAATTTTGCCCGCACCTTTCCGTGAGTTCAACTAACAGAGTTAAACAATGATGTGAGTGGAGGCTACAGTGTTACAGAGGGGTGCAATAGATCTAAGACAGACACAGCTAGCCTCAGAGTGTGACAACATAACTGATGAGCGGCACACAGACTAGTTTGTCATGAGTGACATCTTCATTTTGCCATCAATTCCTTAAAGAATAACGGTGATGTCCTTAACTGAGACATTTGAGGCGCTGCTCAAGCATGCCAGCTCATAGCAGATTCTACTATCCTGTAAGCTTCAGGCCTGAATTAGAAAACGACTCCACGTGTGCTTCTCAGGGGAGGCGGGGGCGGCGGGGGGGGGATACACAGGTCTGTCTTTGTTTAGAGACTTCCCATCCACGTAATGACTTTACATTATTATTTTCATCTTTCTCACAGCGAGGAATGGGACTGTGATTGAATCCAAATCAATCTGTCCGACGGCCACGCTAGAAGAGCCAATTGCATTTTAGCAACACAAAGAGGAGCGCTGCATTCACTCACCAGGCAAATCAGAGCCTTGAGGAGATTATGAATTAGAGAGAGCAATTGAGTCTGGAGCAAGATTTCCATTCAATTCCAGTTTAATTAGATCTCTAGCCTCTAATTGACTTTCTAATTTTTCAATTAGCAATCAACTTTTTTTTTCTGTGACAAACGTCGCATTCAGACTTGCTAATCTGCGTAATGAGAGAGGAGACAGTGCTAAGTGTAATGAGTGAAAGAGGAAAACATCCGGGAATCCTTTAGAAATGTTTCAGTGTGTGATCTTTGGGGTAATTATCAGACGACATGATTTATTAAATAAAGACGTCTTAGAGCGCGATGGGCCTTGCAGCACTCGCCAGCCAGACATCAGTCATGGCCTCTCCTCCGCTGCCTCAATGCATTGCTTATTGTGGTGTAAACTTATTTAGCATCTCAGAAGTCATTAACACATGTTAATTAACTCATGATTATGGAACAGAGATTTCAATCAACATCAGCTTTGATAGTAGGACTATATATGTGGGCAATTCTAGAGCCATCTGTTGGAAACACTTCATAATTTATAATGCATATAATCCAAGGATTCCAGTACGAATCCTGTTTTACTTTCCGACATCTAGATAAATGAGACTGCTGCTGAATTAAAGTTAGACCTCAGCTGTGTAAAGACCTCCGCCTGGGCCAGAAAAGCCTCCTCCAGTTAGACCAGCTGGAGCAGGGCACCTCCTATGGGACTGGAGGGCCAATTACACCACATAATAACTCATAGCAAGCCGGTAATGAAGTCCCCATCCTCATCAACTTCAATTAGAAAGAATGGATCTTTGAAAAGGGGAAACATGAAGGGGGGGAGGGGAGAGAAACAGAGGAAATGGGAGTGGATAAGAGTACAAAGATATTTAGGATGATTGTGGAGAGAATTCTCCATCCCCTCTCAGGATGTTCATTATAGATTGTAATTGATGTTTTCTTGTAAGATTAACTTGGTCCACAGTAGCGCTAACAGCTGATTCTTTTTTTTTGACAAAAAAAGAAATAATGTAAACTACAGGGAGAGCATGTCAACCACCAGAAATTTCATTTCTGGGTCCCAGCAAAAACACTATTGGTGTCAAACCAAAAGTATTTCTCTTATTAGCTGTGGGAAGTGTTACGGGTCCACAGAGGGTAATGAAGCCACAGTATAACATGTCATCAGATGGGGTCTTGCCGTCTCTTTGTGGCAAACCACCCACAGTGCACAACCCCCCACATTGTTGATCTGGTGGTGGTGGTAGCGCTAAGGGAAGGACCCTCATTTAAATCGGGCAGAAGAATCATTTTAATTGGATTACTGAACACTGGGATGATTCCAGTGCTGTTGACAAGAAAATTACAGACTTTGCTGTTTTCTTGTGCTACATTCAAGGACGTACAAATGGATTATGATCTCACTGTGAAAAAAACTATGCTAATACGGGACAGAAGTGGAGCTGGGATGTATGAGTCAAAAGGAGGGAAGTAGATAAATCCCTCATTAGTCTGTTTGCATTTCGCCGGGCTGTTTGGAGGAAGGCTTCAGCCCACAGGGGTTTGAGGCGTGAGGAGCAGACACAGGTGGTGCGATCCCCTCAGGGAAAAGCAAGTTCTAAGATAACACTATTTAAATATTTGGGCTGGAATAGCAATGCCAATAATTATCCCAAAGTCACCATTAGGCCAGTCTAGCAAATCCTTGGGGACATGATGCTTATGCTCACAATACTTAAAGGCAGTTCTCTCTCGCTCTCTCTAGGCCTCTACATTTTCAAAGTGAGACTTCCACATCATATTGTGACGATAATGTGAGTTACCTTCATGTACCGAGCTAATAACCAGGAGATATGGAACAAAGATGTGATGTAAGAATGGCCCTTGACTATACACAAACTTTCGCAAACTCTTGGCTTCCCATTTTCGTTTTAGCTCCAGTCACGCCATTGGTGCATCTAATTTTCTCTAAATTTAATTTCTTCTTTGTCCTCGTCCTGCACTTGACCTGGAAATCGATCTGGTCCTCCATTACTACAGACATCTCAATTCTCTTAATGCTGTTCAGAGGAGCAAGTAAGAGACGTAAGCGAGGAGAGAAATATGAGAAATGAAATAAGATGCACCTGCTATCACTGAAAGTAATGGGTGTGCATGACTTGAATGAAAAATGCAGTATAAAGAAATTCTTCTAAAGTGATGAACTTTATATTAAAGGATTAGGCATCAAGGCATTGATTCACTCTAATCTGATTTTGGTGGTTGATAGTGTTTACAGTCAAGTGCACATACAATACTGTGTACTGGGTTGAATTGTTGTCAAGGAGCATATACACAAAGAAAATTAATTTCCAAGTAGAAATAATATAAAACAGAGACCAGTTCATCAAATACTTTCTCAATTTGAAGGACTTAGATTTCCTTCTGGGGCCAATTTAGGGCCTGCTTCGTTTAGAGAGAGATATTGCATAGCATTATTCATATACAGTAATTATATTGGAGCGCCATAACATGACAGTAATATGGGGAGGAGTGATGGTGATGTGTCCTAGTCATATCATTTTCAACAAACATATTCCCAGTTGGTCTAGTTAGATGCAGGAAAATTGCCTTGAAAATGTTACCTCATTGCAAATAACAGTAATAAGGTGGTGGAGATGAATAACTGTAGTGGCACTAAGGGTTCAAACTGTAAACAAAGCCATATATTACAGTAATGTTACTATGTGGGCTTGCCACACAAGCTGAAAATGCCCAAACGGAGGTTATTAAAGGTGAATGTTTTGTCTCTGCCTCTGTAGCTTGGTTATTAGTGGGGAAACAATTATTTGCAGCATGTGGTCTATATGTTGTATATTACATTTAATAGTTTGTTTGTCATTGGTGATGTCACTGTTTAAGTGAATACATGAAATTTAACCATTGGGTTCTTGTGCTGGACAGACTTGATAATGAACACCTGGCTGAAAAAGCACGAGAATCCTCCTCATGGTAATTGTAGGGCTGGGATGATGTGCTTTTGTCGCGATTCGATTCTTTCAGGACACGTGGGTGCTGATTAGAGTTGTATTGCGGTTTTCATTCATTGTGATTAGAAGAAGTACTGTGATTCGATAGTATTGCGATTTTCTTTTCCTTCTTTAACAAAAAAAAAGTAGAATGATACACTTCTAGAGACAATATATCATGAGACATTTCTAAAAACTAATTGTTTTCTAAAAATAATGCACATCACATGTCGAACAGTCAGTCTGACATTTATTTCATTTGTAAAGAAGTACATAACAGGGATTTTCTGCTTTTGCTCCGTTATGCTGGAAACCGATATGACGTAGTTGCCGTCGCCGGTACCATACAAACAGAAAATATTTAGGTTAATAATTGCTAAAAAAAAATAAATTTAAAAAACATTGATTCCGGGGAAAGGAATCAATTTTAAAAATCGGCGCAAAAAAAATCACGATACTTGAATTGATTTTTTCCCCACCCTTAGTTAATTGACTTCATTTGTAAATGTCTGTGGAGGAATTTATTATCTGATGGTAAACTGTGTTTAGAAAATGCACTGTAAAGATGAGAGATGTCACAAACATATCTGTACCATAAAAATAACCACAGTAACCACTCTCTCTTCATTCCTGTGAAACAGTTAACTGTGCTGTCAAGGAGGCTATAATCTTGACACAGAGAGCTGCATGGTCAATTTGCTGAATTGAGGCTTTCGCTGACTTTTACAGTCACTTTTACTTCAACTGCCACATACGTCTCAAGTGCTGGTGGGAGCTGAGGAGGTGCAATGAACATAACTAGCTCCACCGGGTGAGACTGCAGCCCATTTAATGTGCTGCTTAACTCTTTTGTCACCTATAGAAACTGCTGATGCAGTGAACCCTGCAACCAAAAATGACCAAGCAGCGCTATTATCATTAGCTGTAATGAATATCCTCTCCTCCATGTCAATGACAACATCAAGGCGGGCATTATATTACCAGAAATCCTAGTCTTTAAATATAAGTTTAATGGCCAGGTAAAACAGAATCAGTGATTTATTTCTAGGGCTGCTCAAGACACCCAGCTCACGAGACGAGACATGAGATTGGGTTCACGAGATCGAGATGACATTTTAACACTATTTTACAGAAAACTTCAATGAAGAAATAAGACTGGAAAGATAGTCCTTTATTAAATTGAAAGTCACAAAATGAAACCCAGCACTGAAAGGTTTTTGCCATAAACTCAACTTCTCTCCTGTATAACTAACAGTTACACTGTTACTTATTCCATACCTACAGTGGAGAACCAAGGTTATAACATAACCAAGCGTTTTCTGGCAGTAGTTGAGACCAGTTGTTTTGTACTTGAATTTGTCATTGTACGTATATTGGTGTTTTAAGCCCCCAACGTCTCTACTAGTCTACACTAGGATTAGGCAATGGTTATGGTTAGGGTTAGGTGCCTTGAAGTCAACGGTCTCAGCGCTGCCAGGAAGGAGACGCTGGGGGCTTAAAACACCGATAAACGTAAATGCATGTGTGTGCATTTTTAACACTTGTTGTTTTTCCTGCATAGAGGACTTTTTGGCACGCCCAAAGAGGTTTTAGCCAAAGGAAAATCGCCAATGCCAAAACGTCTGACTTTCAGCAGTCAAAGTTTAAAAAATGTGGGGCAGTCCACATTCATTATATGTGTGTGTGTGTGTGTGTGTGTGTGTGTGTGTGTGTGTGCACACATGTTTTTCTTACCTTTAATAAGAAATGTGTACATTCTTTCGTGGTTTTGAGGTTTCTTTTGTTCATTTGTATAATTTAAACACTGATTTGTTGTTCACAATGTAGCATTATCAAGGAAAAAAAATAGTGTGCATGGCCTGGACGTAAGGTTACTGCGTCCTTTTGGATTTTAATGCGTCAGAGACGCAGGACGCGTACCTATCAACAGTGTTGGGAAGGATACTTTCAAAACGTATTTCGTTACAGAATACAGAATACATGCCCACAAATGTAATTTGTAACGTATTCCGTTACGTTACTCAATCTGAGTAACGTATTCTGAATACTTGGATTACTTCAGGATTACTTCCACATTGAATTGCGTTTTATAAGTGTAGGAATGCAGCCATCCCATCCAGCTTACTAAACAAGCCTATAATGGTGTGTTCTTTTTATTCCAACTAGATTTTTGTATTGGTAGTCCCGAACTGCTTACTACAAAAATCTAACCGCGGTCTAAGCTACCACAAGCTAATTTTAGCTAACGTTAGTTAGCATGTCAAACGGAGTCAGTCTTTAAACGGCTCTGGAGCTAGTAAATCAGCACCTATGAGAATGTAAAGTCCCACGTCAATGTTAAAATAGCAAGGTGACCAGTAAAATTACAGCAGACGACTACCCTTGGCTAATTAAAAAAATAACTTACTTTAAGATGCTTCTTCAGGTTGGAAGTGGAGTAATTTGGAGCTGAAAGGAAGTTGGTTGCTGGCAAGCAGAGGCTGTACGGCACAGTTAGCTATATTTCATTCTTCCTGTTCGTTCTTTAATGTGAAATGCTGTTTGAATTTCCAAGATAGAAACTTATTGCTGCCCTGGCTCTGTCGTGCCGGTTCCGACACCATTGTGACTGATCATGCAAATAGCAATTTTTTTCTATTTCATATCGGGGCTTCTGGAAAATGCATTAAGTTGCTTTAATTTATTCAGAGTGAATTAACTTGTGAAACAGAGAAGTATCGTCATGTAATCCATTGATTTTAACAATGTAACTGTATATCCTAAATACCAACTATTTAAATTGTAAATGTAACGGAATACAGTTACTCATAATTTGTATTCTGAATACGTAACGCCGTTACATGTATTCCGTTACTCCCCAACACTGCCTATCAACATCACTGAGTAAGTGCTTTCTTTGTTCAGATAAATTATTTTGCAGTGAGGTTAGTTAGTTAGTTATTGTAAATGTCCTTGTGTATGGTAATCTGCATACTTGAAATGAAAAGATATACTTCATCTGACATTTGTTGGGCACAGATCTCTAGCTTGTTCGGCGAGCAACATAGAAGCACAACATGACTCACTGTGTGCTTAAATGTGTTTAACAGCACGGTGCAGCCTTTCAATGAGTGAAAAATGGATTCCCCCACAGAGGGAAGGAAGATCATCTATGCATCCCTTTAATTGCTTATGGATATGAGATATGATGAATATGAGCGACGAGTTCATCCATCAGACAAACTGAGCGACGCATTGCCAAGTAAAAACGTTCAGGCGGTTGTTGCTTAGCTGGTGAAATGATAGTGTTACAATGTTTACCACTCCAACACTTCAGGTCTAAAGATGTTCCACAGACTGTGACAACCTCAGGCCACAACAAACCCAACAAGGGCCCGAGCAGTAAAAGGTTACAGAGGGACGCTGCAGTTCCTGTCCCCTTCTCTGAATAGATCACACCATGCTCTCAGCCATCTGACCTTTAAATAGTCGGGGAAGTTTCAGGCATGCGACAGAGGTGCCTAAATCTACTTTATGCTCTTCGGAAATGTTTCACTTTTTTCCAGTGGGCGTGCTATTGAGGCTCTTGTGAGGGTGCGCCTCTAATTTGAATGCTGAACAGGAAACATCTGCCTGAAGTCAGGAAGATTCATCTCTCTGTCATTTTCCATCCTGCACAGCATCCAATCCAGCCCTCCTCCTCACAAAAGTGGGAGGGAGGCAGTGAGAAAAATTAAAAACAAATATTAATGAGGTGTTACACTGAGAAATAACGATGTGTGCACTCCCTGATAGCATCTGTACTTCCTTAATGGCATGCACAATTATGTGGGCCTCCATTAATATCAAGGCTGGAACTGTCACTGCTAAGGGCTTCACTTCAATCACTGCTGTGCCTCCACTGCATGTCTCCATAAGTGCACAGAAAATAAATATATGTTAGGTATAGCTGCAGTGCCTGGCTATTAAGCCACATAAATTGCGGCTGAGGGGGGGGGGCAACATAGCCAACAGTGGCCCCAACAGATATTTGTAATGGAAAAAAATATAAATGATTTAAATGTACTGTAATGTTCTGAAACATCCTGGGGCACATATTTTGGGCCTGGTAATTTGTGCAAAACAAAAAACAAGACTGCTACAAATTTCCATCAGTAATGAGGACTAACGGGACTACGCAGCATTAGGTTTTAGATATTGGATATCATTTATAACACTAAATCTTTTATGGGAATAAAGAAAGAAAAAGGAAAAAATACATATAATAGGTATCAGTAAGTGGCATTAATTTAAAAAAGGTATACACTTGGTAAAAACAATCTCAAAGCAGGAGAGGCCACATGTGACAGTAGTCACACATCTCAGTAGGTGAAAAATTGAAATGCGTTTAAACAATATATATATATATTTGAATACGTTTGAACACATCGGAACGTGTTGTACACTGGAATACGCTTGAAAAAAAACTAGATCTTGTGCGGTAACATATAATCAAGCTAATGAAAAGCACTGCTTTCAGTCAGTTATTTTATCAGATAACTGTGTCACATTGGTTACATTTCAAGTCAGCATTATCACATCCATCCACAGTGTTGCGATGGCTGCATAATTATACCGCTAACAGTGAATTAATTGCATGTCAGCAAACATGCAGTAGCCTAAAATTAATTTAGTTCTAAAAACTCATATTCATATTTTTTGTTCAATTGATGTCCATGTTAGTATACAGCATATAAAGCAAGGATTCTAGTCTGTCTGTCTTCATGTATAACGTGTCCTTGGCATGTCTCAAGAACTGTTCATCCGATCTACTTCACACTTGGCGGGTGAATATACCCAAGACCGAGCAATCGAACCCTTCCGAACGGGCAGCGCTTATCGTTTTTTCCAACCTACTTGAGATGAAACCACGCCTACTTCAGGAAACTGCGGAATATGATATGTAATAATATGGTTTAAATGTAGCCCACCCCCTCAATTCTAAATTTGTTAGAGGATTTTCATGTGCCCCTTTAAACCGATAGATCCTTTGCATGAGAAATGAATTGGTGACGGGTTAATACAATGTAAAATGATGTTGAATTACAGTAACTAACAAATTCGGGGGCATATGGCTGAGTAGGGTGAAGAGGGTATACGTGCAGTTTAGTGTCCCAAATTCCCTATGGAAGATTCTACGTGCAGTTTAATGTCCCAAATTCCCCCATACAATGTCCTTAATTATGAACCTGCTAAATCACCTGTGCTGTTTAACAGGTGTTTTATAGTAATTAATGTGCGCGTGACAAGTTTGCCGCTCAAAAAGTGATTTATTAAGTCATTTTGTTGCAAATGTGCATTATTTACAAGCGAAAAAATGGCAGGGCGACCCCGTTCTTTGCAAAACGATTGTGGCAAATGATGCCAAATGTTTTCCCTTGCACTAATACACACAGTTGCCACAATTTACAGTGTAGCCTAAAGAAACCACGATAGGCCTACTTGCCTAACGCCCAGCCCTCAAAACTTGTTTTACAAACACTACGGCGCTTTTCCGACTTAGGCGCATAGGTATCGCTACATCTGGAAGGGATTCTGCCTTAGAGGTGTTCAGTCATAATACCGCAGATGGTAACTTTATGGTAGCTTTGGGACACTCAGTTTTTGGAAAATAATAAACTATAACCTGTCTCAAATAAGACCCTCATCATTTGGGACACTCAGTTTTGGGAGAAAAAATAAATAATAAACTAACCTGTCTCAAATAAGACCCTCATAATTTGGAAAATAATTTGTATAATAATTTGGGACACTAAACTGCATGTACATACCGGTGAAGAGAGGCCTAGTTAGCTTATTATATAGCTATAGGGCCTACTGTTATTGTGAGCTAAAACCCTCATGCAATTCTTAGCCACTTTAACCCATATTCTAACACATAAATCAACTTACTATCAGATATGAATAAAAAAGGACTGAATGCTATAAAAGGAAAATATTTACTCCAGAACCAGGTGATTCACCCCTTAAAAATGCCCTCATGATCCAAAAGAAATAAAAACAAATATTGGCGTGCTTGTTGGAGCTCATTAAAAATGCTTAAGGGAAAATACTGTCTGACCTACTCACTGCTCCTTGGTAGCTTAGAAAGCTGGTTGTAACAGCCTTCTTCCTTCTTCTTCTGTCCAGCGGGGAGCTGTACGATGAAGAAACCTGTCCTGAGGTTCTGTCCGTGTGTAAAACACAGGCTCCTCTGCCGTGCAGCGGTAAGTCCTGAGCACCTCTACTGCGGCAACATGGGTGGCAGCATCCGACCTACACTACCCAGAAATTCACAAACGCTATGAGCTTAGTATACCTTAACTATAAATGTCCAAGACATTTCAGTTCTCAATGTCCCTAACAGTTACTTACATAGAAAGTCGTTGGCAAAGTGGGTTTCCGCAGGCCCTCTTTTCCCAGCTAGCAAGGATGATTGTTAACTAGCTTAGTTAGCTAATTGGCAACAGTCCACACATGGCTATGGTGTTAGCTCCCCTTCAGTAGAATTACTGACTGAAACAGCTCCAAAACACAGCTCACTCTCCAGCTTCAACAGGGTAAGACACTGACATAAAACCCTAACTCCTAACTTTGATGATAACCTTTAATAATGTTAACAGTAATTTAACCAGTCATACTTAACTTACCAACCAGCTCTTTCTATTTTTTTAATACACTTTACTCGCTCTTTCTTTTTCCCCCAAAAAAAGAACCAGGTAGGTTACAGGACTCCTCACTGATTGGCTAAATAATAAAAAAAATGACACCTGGCCACAGACAGACAGGTTCAAGAGCTACTCACAACAGAGAACATTTCAATATCTTAGCAAACTCTATACAGTATTCTCTATATTAATGTAAATATTATTAGCCCATATTTCAAGATATAAGCCCACTGTCTTTTTGAACAGAAAAACATAATGAAAGAAATGAACAAATTTAGCAGGGTACATGTTTATCAGACCACATGAGAGAAGAATTAACAAGCTAGCGCATCCAGTGGTCCGTCCGCCTCACTCCTTGATGCTAAGAGTCATTGAAGGGAGGAGAGTGGGCGGCAGCTCCGGACATGGACCTTCAATTAGCAGCTGTAGCAACTGAAATTTAGCCTGCGCAAACCCAACGGGGGGAATTAGATTAATTGCTACAGCCAATTTTCTGCCTTTTCCAAGCTACTGTAGCTGTCATATTTCATAGGACACAGCCATCGAGGCTTTCGTCCTACGGAAGTGGGCGTGGTGTCATCTAAAGTAAGTTGGATAAACGGTAGACACAAACAGGCCCATTTTAAATGGGCTGTGCACTAGTTAATATACAGAGTCCTAAAGCAAACTGTAGGCTACATCATATTAACATTGCAAACTGAAGATTAAGCATCCATATGTCATCTTTGTAAGGAGTTATCTGTGTTAATCAATATTAATTGCAGTGCACTTGGTTATAAAACAGCACGACCAAATGTTTAAAGGGAACAAATGTGACCCCCTAACTGCTGAGTTAAAGTCCAGTATCTGCTAGTGGGATTGGAATAAGCTGAGTGAATTTGCTGCAGGGTGTGATAATGCTGGTGACATATTCAGGTGTCAGCTCCCTGGAGCAACTGTTTTACTGTTCAGCAGGTTTGAGTCTTTTATTTTCAATTACTGACTTGGCGCAGAGGGGGACAGAGCGGGTCTAAAGCCAGAAAGTAATTTGAAGGACCATACTGATGCTTTTGCATGTTCAGTCCATTTACAACAAATCATGTCGACATTACTGCCAACATGCTTCAAAGCAGCATGCGTTTTTAGAATGCCAAATGTATATTTTCCGACTTGCTGTTGGTTCATGTTAGTACAGTATGACAAACCTGCTTCAGAGGGGGAATCACAGTGAACATCATGTTGCCTTCTGGATGTCATATTGACTGTAAATGACATTGCATTGTAATGGAGTTGACAGCAAGGCTACTTTGACAGACGTCTCCTGTTGGTGCATTCAAGTGCTTATGGGAACCTCCTATATTTGACCCTTTGTTGCATAGTGTGTTGCTTTCACAGTCTGTCATAAAAAAACTCTTGAAAGACAATAAGAAAACATAAAAAATTTAAAACAAAATGAGCATTAATTTGGTCATTTTAAGGAATAAAAAGGTTGCCGAAGACTCAGTGATTGCCTGAAAAACATGTCAAAATGGCAATAATTATATTCTTAAAATGTGACTGATTGTTGACTATATGTTAATTTTTACAGTCAAGAAAACATATTGTCACATCATAGTTTAAGTCCTTGCACCTGTACCTAAATGCCAATGCATTTTCTTTTCCATGCAAATTAAATTGCACAGTATTAGGCAATAAATAAAATAATCATTAAATGAATGTTTTGAGTCATTTTTAGTGTCTCAAACTGTGGACTTCTTCTTATAAAGCAGAACAAATATTAACACAGAACTGAATATGAATATCAGCAAACAGACAGACTCCAATCCCACGAGGTAATTTTCTTCAATTACTCCAAAGGTTTACTTATGATCTATGAAAAGCTCCATCTGCCAAAAACCCTGGCATTAAATTTGACCAGAACAATCATCAGAGCACATTTCCAAGGACTTGTTTTTCAATAAAAACTAATTTGAAGTAAAAAAAAGTGATAATAGAAAATTTGTTTGTCCACTGACTGATCAGATAGGACTGATAGATATCATTTCTGATCAAACGTATAAAAGAAAGTTAGGCTATATCCTGAAAAAAGGAATAATATCCTTAGATTAAAAAGAGTTGCACACTGCAGTCAGCCCAAGGACTGCCACTCCACTCAAGCACAATCTCTTTATGAGTAGCTACACAGAACCGCATCCCTCACGATGATCTTAATTAACTTCTACTCTCCTGTGAGGACACCAGCAGAATAAATCTCAAGCACAATAGACAGGATTAATTCATTTATTTACCGAGCAATTTCAGCTCATCACGTTCTGATATGAGCACATCTCCTCCATGCAAATGGCTCCTTACTGGAACCTCACTTCACTGCGTGATACCATGATCCCTCTTTGGCCCTATCTTTGTTTAAAAGGACTAATCAACCTGGATGAATGCAGGAGGGATTTGCCATTGTTTCAAGCCTAACAACCTTAAACTACATCAGCAGAGCAGGAATGGAAAAAAGTTGGTGGAGTAAACACATTTTATTGAATTGATTACCCAGGCTACATCCTGGGCTTTAACTCAATAAAAAACACACACACACACACACACACACACACACACACACACACACACACACACACACACACACAAATCTAGCCTTATTATGTAAGCATTATGTGTAATGTGAGGGTAACATTTTATATGTAAACACATTTTCTCTATTCCAAGTCCAGAACCTGCAAAAAAGTAAATGCATTCACTGCTTGTGCTGCTAATTGTTAATTTTTTTGCTGCACTGTACATTCTATTCTCGTATTTTATCTGTGTTTAATCTTTTAATCATTTTTAACTGCTCTTTAATGTTTTACGTAAAGCACTTTGAATTGCCCTGTTGCTGTAGCCTGATACTCAGATTCTAGTCAGAATATGAGTCTGATACTGCTCCATAGAGCCCAACAGTCCCGCCCACAGTGGGTTCCGGAAGTACAAAATACAATACAATTTCTCCATTGACAATTGGAGTACAAGCCATAAAATCGTTACCGTTGATGGTAGACATAAAACCAGCTACGACATGACTAAGCAAATGTATATGCTCATATAGATGCCAAAAGTTCATGGGGCACCAACCTTGTTTTGAGATAAATGTCTTTTATTCGCGATGTCTTGGATAAGTACTCCATTACCCAAACAATCCCACAGTGATGCCTCTGATTGGTGGAACTCATGCTGGTGAGGAAGAAGAAGACGATTTATTTATTAGGACAATGCACATTAATCAACATTTCTGTAAATGCGCCAGTGTTAGCCAGTCGGCTAATTTTCAACTGTAGTCCTGGTTGCATGCATGTCTTTATGGTGGGAAGAAACCGGAGCACCCGGAGGAAACCCACGCAAGCACGGGGAGAACATGCAAACTCCACACAGAAAGACCTGGGTTTGAACCCAGAACCTTCTTGCTGTGAGGCAGAAGTGCTAACCACTGAGCTACCGTGCTGCCGGGAGCTACCTGCACGATCCGTCATGCGCATGCCCAAGATGATGATCCTGTTTTACGAGGATTTACGACACTGCACGAATCACGATCTGTTCCACGCTTCTGCCGTTAGCCTCCACCGGGAAGCTAACGTTAGTTTAGCTAACAGCTAATTTGACTAACTGCTAGCTGACAGCTTGATTCAGTCTAAGATAACGTTAACTCAAACTAAACACTCGGTAAAGCAGGCTACAGCTGACGTAACAGCTGTTACATATATTTAACAGTAATTTTAAGGTTTTATTTTGAGGGTCTTTTAAAGTTATTACATGCTGTCTCAGCTAGCGGTTAGCCAAATTAGCTGTTAGCTAAACTAATGTAGCTTCCTTTATTCAGTGCTGCGCGGTGGTTTATGGGAGGAGTAGTTCCTTCGCTCGATAATGAAAATATGTACACAGTCTTGTACCTTTAACTTTTTGGGGATTTTCTGTTTGTTTTTTCACTCGAAATGATATGTTGTATGCTTATGAGTCACGTCGTAGCTGGTTAGCCTAAGGCATGGTCTAAAACTCTTTATATACGGATTTTTCCAGACGTCAATGGGAGAAATAAATGGCAAATTTACTTCTGGAACCCAAGGTCTCTCAGAGGAGGGGCGGGACTGTTGAGCTCTATTGGGCTGTGATTATGGGGCGTGTTTCAACCGAACCAGGAAAGAAAATGCCTCTGCACTCAATTGGATAGACCTACAACCAATCAGAGCAACGGAACTCAACTGTCAACAGAACTCAACACCACTGAGACGAGACGAGACGGTGTATTGTCTCCATAGCAACCACTCTTTGCACTTCCGTTCTAACTTCTGACGTTTAGACTTGTTTGTAGCTGCATATAATTTGTTTTGTGTAAATATGAATTTGGATAACGTTAGTGATAGTGAGAAGCGTGCTACAGTTGCATTTCTAGTGATGAATCGGTGAAAACATGTTTTATTTCTCTGATTCACGGCTTTGTTCTAACGCCGCTGGGCGCCTCTATCTTTATCCACCATATAACGTTACCGTGCTGTCAGGCGGTCGTTGAGGCTCCGTCTAAAACTATGCCAGTTCGTACAGCTGTTTGTAGAAATAAAATGGATTATGGATCAAAACCACCCTCTGTGACTTGCTGAACAGCTGAGTCGCAGCAACACCATCACCTGGTTTGAATCGAGCTGAGACGGGCCGGTTGAGGATTTTAAAATGAATGTGCTGTCGATATATCTTCTATAACAGATGGCGGAATCTACACATCTTGAGTCTCCAGCGGCAGAATTCAACCCAAGCGCTCTTTGGTGATGTGGTTGATTACGTTACCTGTCCATCATCGTATAAAGCCCGCCCTGACAATTTGATTGGTCCAAACAGCTCTCGTTCGTGCATAGTTGCTCCACAACGGATCAAGTCCAGACCGAACTACCCGACCTCAAATGTTGTGGGCTGGGCTAAGTTTGGCTGGCATCGAGGCTACTGTTGCTGAAATGTGCTATACAAATAAAGCTGCCTTGCCTTGCCCTGCCTTGCTTTGCCTTGCCTTGCCTTGCCTTGTCTTGCTTCCATAGTGTTGCCTCTCTGCTGTGTACAGTATATACCACCACTGTGTTGTAATCAAACCACCAGTTAAAAATGCTTATCAAGGACAACCACAAAGTTTTATGTGACAAATAACTCGGAATATATGAATATGCTAATATGCCAATCCAAGGATTTGCTGTGGCTATGATTACATACCCCAGGGGTGTAAAACCAAATAAAGAGTTTAAAAAAAAGAGTAATTTAATACAGCCCCAATCTGTTCTACGCTCTCTGTAAGCTTCAGCAGAAGTAGAGTCACTGTTGCTCTGTGTGGAGGAACATCAGAGAAATGTGTTATTTGCCTCTACATAGGAAATAGACATGGGCATGATGGAAATTGCCTCCTTCACAGACCCCTGTGAAGAGCATTTTCATATTTTCATGCCTTCGTCATTTCTTTTGAAAAGCGTGAAGGGAGGGGGGGGAGTATGGATCCTGCATGGCACACAGCGTTTGATGCATTCACCACTGTGTGTTAAAATGGATCAATGGAACAAGACAAGAAAGCTGTTGGCGGAGCCGTGCTGTACCCCAGGGTGAGATGACAGTTGGGTAGGCCAATGGGACAGGAGGTGGGTGGGGGTTAACAGCAAGAAAGATTCGGTGGTGGTCCCCTTTATCTCCTCTCTCTCTTCTGTTGACCAGAATCGACTTGGGGACATTTGCTCATTGATGGATCTTTTTATTTCCTCTTTGCTCTAAAGTAAGATATGAGGAGTTGCCTCACAGCCATGGATTAACTTTGATTATGTGACAGAAGTTATCAGTGTCACACAGCTGTCTCGGGGGCCAACTATAGGGTCCAGACTATGCATAATGGGAAGATGCATGGCATGGAATACTAATGTTATCTGCACTGTAGTCACTGTTTGTCGAAAGAATAACACTCACACTTTTTAAAGATCAACTAGATGGAGTGATGTGTTGTAAATTTGTTAAGGTGTGACATTTTTCCTATTCATTTTCAAGGGATTAACGCAAATACTGTTATGCACTATACTAATGTGAAACAGCACTGAATGCCAAAAAACAAAACAAAGAAATAAACAAAGTAATTGACAAAATCTCCAAATGAAAAAGACAACAGCCAACTGACCACGCTGCCTCAGTCCTCAGACAGAGGGAGAGAGGGAGGGCCAGAGAGCCGAGCAAGTCTCTGAGGGTGTGAATGTGATTTAGAGATGGTGTGCACTGTTTACACGGCCTGCCTGGAGGGATGCGCTTCTGTCGGCAGGAGAACATTGTTAGCATGGGGGGCACGTCGCTCCGACCCCACTTCCCTCTCTGTGTCTCACTCTCCCTCTTTCTCCAGCTGCTCAGGGGCATGCGATGGTCTGGGAAAGATGAATGCATCTTCAACGGCATGCCGTGAAATCAAATTAGTGTACTCTGATCCAGAGACGTGGAGGGCTTATAGGCCAGGGCAGCAGCAGGGACAATTCCTCAATAACCTGCAGCTTTTCTGCACCCCATGAACGCCACTGTCTGCAGATTATTCAAACAGGCGACGTTCCCTTGTTTTTACTTTGTCTTTTTTTTTACCTTACTAAGTACTCAGTTTGTCACTGATTCGCAGATTTATCAGCATAATTATCGTGTCCTGTTAGACTCTGTGTTTTTTCTTAATCACAGTGATTTCTAACTCTGCAATGGGTCATTAAATTACATCAAGAAATAACTGGGGAAACAAAGCCACTCATGGCAATGTCACTTTGCATTAGCTCAGGCATTCCCACATGTTATTGCAGGTTTCCATCAAATTCAGTCAAGGATGAACACCTATCCGGACACAATATGCCGTTAAAATTGGATTTGCTGGGGGGAAATAAAGGGATTATTACTACTTCAGTGTTCTGTTTCTGTACAGTGCGTAACTCGTGTGTTTGAACATGTAATCAGGCAAGGAAAGATGGAGTCGTTCACAGGGCTTACAGAGTAACAAGCTGTTGAGGTGGTGAGTGTGGAGTGTGTGGATCAGCGGGGAATTCTGTCCTTGGATATGGAAATTCACAAATATCCCATGTGAGCTGCTAAACCAAGCTAGGTCATGTTGTCCACCTCTAACTTGTGCGCTCTGTACCGAATATTTTGCATCACTCTGCTCACACCGGCCATTCTGTGTAGCTCCTTCTTACAACTGTATCCAACATTATTAGCCTTGTGATTAGCATTTCGTGACCTGTGCTCTCCCACTGAGAAGCAGGTGAAGCGATGCCATTAGTTAGTAAATGAGATTTATTCTTGAAGTGCTCAGAAAATTGGCTGCTCTTCAGAAGAAATGTATGAGAGAGATGCATTTTAAAGAGGGTTGACATTGTGAATCATCATACAGTATGAACCTTTGGTCTGCAGAATGGGATTGGATTATGCTTAATTGATTTTACAGCCTAGAGGATAATCAAGACAAGATAAACAATAATGACTATTGACATCCTGATAAAGTTAACAACCAGTCAATATAGAGGCGCTTTATGTTTAAACAATGAGGGGCAGCTGGCGTATGATTCATCCAGATACAATTGTTTAATTTAATGCACAGCCCTTTACAATGAAAAATAACAGAGCCCAAGACATATCACTGCTGCTGTGTGAAAACATACTGTAACTCCACGGTTTTGTTTGAATAAAAAAAAAAATTGTAAAATATTTTTGGTGTTAACACATAGATCTTCAACAGGGGGTCCGGGACCCTTAGGGGGTCCTCAGAGTCACTGCAGGGGGGCCACCAAATTATTGTCAATTATTTTAGATTAATAAAATCATGCCAACAATTATTATTTTAATAGCTTGGTATTCTATGCAAAAAAAATATATAAAAAAAAAAAAAAAAAAAATAATAATAATATATATATATATATATATATATATAGAGAGAGAGAGAGAGAGAGAGGCTTTAAGTCGCCTAAACGTTATTGTAGGCCCAGTTTAATATGAAACTTCATTTAATACAATATATGTAATAGGGGGTCCCTGCTTCAGCTCTCTTTCAGTTAAGGGGTCCTTGGCTTTAAAAAGGTTGAAGACCCCTGGTTTAAAAGAAACATAGTATTAATGCGTTGTTTAAGCTAAAAGTAGTCTACTTTTTTTTATGATTCACGATTTGATTAGTGGTGGGGAAAAAGTATTCCAGTACAACAATGGAAAATTACTGCAAATACAAATATTACTATTATTACAAATAAGTCCATGCAAACCATTTATTAAAGGTTCTGAGATTTTGAACATTAAATGTTGCAGCTAAGAACAACTATTTGCTATGTAAAGTTGTAGTGGAGTAATGGCGTCCTGCAGAGAATGAAGTTACACTCCCTGTTCTCTGTTCCTTGTTTTGGTAGCCTCGTCGGCTGCGAGTGCGTGTTAGTGCACGTCAGTTCCTCCCTTTAAAACCGTTGCCCCTCCCCGCGTTTATAAAGACACTAAGAGAATGAGAATGACCTCCCACACAGCATTGCCTTCGTCACTTCCAGAATTGACTACTGCAACAGCATCCTCTATGGTTCACCTGCTAAAGCCTTAAATAAACTCCAATACATCCAAAACTCTGCTGCCTGTCTCCTCCCCCACACCTGTTCCTGTGATCACATCACTCCCGTCCTTCAGAACCTCCACTGGTACCCTGATTCCCAACGCATCCAGTTTAAAGTCCTCCTCCTCACCCACAAAGCCCTCCATAACCAGGCTCCGTCCTACCTCACAGATCTGCTCCACCACCACAATCCCCCCGTAACCTCCTCTCCTCTGTCGCTAACCTCCTCTCCCCACCACTCAGGACCAAGCACAGTAACTGGGGCGACAGAGCTTTCACCATTGCAGCCCCCTCCCTTTGGAACTCCCTACCCATACACATCCGTGACTGTACTGACCTGGACACATTCAAAACACTAATCAAAACACACTTCTTCAGATTAGCTTTCCACATACAATAGTCTTACATTTCTCACCTGATAGTGTTACTGGTTTTATGGTTTTTAATTGCTTTTAATATGCTTGTTTTATGTGTTGGTTTTATTGCTTATCTGTTTTTAATGTGCTATATGTGCTGGTTTTACTGGAAAGTGTCTTTGAGTACCATGTAAATATATAAATAAAAATGTATTATTATCATTGTAAAAGTGAGATGGCACAGTGCAGTTCGAAGCGTTCAGCTGAAGGCGACCTTCCAGGCTTTTGTCCACAGAGGAAAACCTAAAAAGGTTTAAGGTAGCTAGCATTAGGAGGATAGCTAGCAAGCTTATAATTCTGGTCATAGATTTGGATCACTTGGCAGATCGAAGAAATAGCTCCTTACAAAGCTGAATACATTACTAAATTATTATACTAAAATCACTCTGGTGTGACATCTGGTGGCTCTGATTATTGTATATAAACCCTTTAAGATTTAAATTTTGAATACCAGATTTTTGGCCCCTTAGGGACAGCAAAAACAAGCTGTAAGCACAAGGCTGACGTAATATCAACTTTAAAGTTGAACAGTTGCCTGTATACGCATCCAGCAGATACAGAGCAGCATTAACATTTATTTAGAGTCACGTTTTTGTCCACCTGAAAAAGAAGAAGTCCAAAAATCACTCTCCTTTTAGCTGTTTTTGCTCTGCATTAACTCCTGGGAAATATCTGGCTCTTTAACTGCTAAATCCTCCACAATGTTAACCATTTACTTTGTCTGTCTGCCATTTGGTGCTTGGCAGTCAGTTGATAACTATCTGTGGGTGTGGGTATTTTGCAAATAAAATGTTATTCTGCAAAGTAGCAGTGTAGCTACAGTTGCTAAATGTCAAAATGTCTGCTGTGAAAAAGGCCTATCCAGTGGAGTAAAATATAAAGTCACATAGAATTTAAATGAATCACCGGTACTTAATGTAAGGCAACAGTTCCTGAGTAAATGTTACTCGAACAACTGTATAAATCTGCTTTATTGTTTCAATTGCACTTGTTTTATGAAGGTAGGGCTTGTCACTATATACAAGGGACAGAGTTAAAGTGCCACTTGTGACAATTACAAAGTGCATGCGAATTGTTATTTTAGGTGCAGGTGCACAGGCCGGTGGAGATGGTGGTGATCAGTCTTAGCCAAGGCAGGTGCGATAGGCCACGCAGCAAGCCTAACAAAGACAGATTGGGACCTGCAGGGCACATAGCAATAACCAGCAGATCCTCTCACACACTCCAGCTTAAAGCTCTGAAATTTGACTGTGTATGGATCACTGCTGACAGGACAGAGATACCACGCACATAATACACAGGGGACATACGCATGGAAATATATGTTTTTAAAAGGTCAGAAAGATTACATAGCAAGGAGTTAAAAGGTTGACAATTAGATAGATAGATAGATAGATAGATAGATAGATAGATAGATAGATAGATAGATAGATAGATAGATAGACAGATAGATAGATAGATAGATAGGTAGATAGATAGCTTTACTGTCTGTCCCAAGCAGTAACATAAATTTTCCTTCAACAAGGTTCATTAAAGACACATTTAAAACAAACACACATTTGAAAACATTCAAAAGCATGTTAAAGACAGCTCATTTTAATTCAGAACTTAATAATCATAATCAACCAATTTAACCCTAAGCAGAAACTTCTGGAGATACATGTTTCTGTTCCAATAAATTGAATGAAATTGAAAAACAAAATCTAAGCGGCAAAACCTATGTCAATCCTTCCTTCAATACCCTTGATGAGGTGAGCTCCAGTTTAACATTCGGAGCATGTGTGCTTGAACCAGCCTTTGGACAAGTGCACAAAACCCTCGCACGAGTTTCTCCTTACCCTATTGACTGGGGATGAGCCTGTCACTGGATCTGGATTAAAGTCTTAAGACTATCTATAAAAGGGGGTTGGGCAATAAGGGGGACTTGTCAGAGATTTGTTTGCTGTCAGAGGCTTGTTAGTGCCAGGAGAAGGTATGGCTGCAGAATAGCAAAGCCTTGATTTTTCTCCCTGCTCCAAAGTCACTCCAAGATCAAACCTCTCTCTTTCCACAGTAATAATGAAAATCAGGCCCTTAATTAATCATTAGCATCCTGTCATTATATTAACAAGTCAGGAACCTGGTGCCACCAGAGGCTCCCTATCAAATCTATAAAACCCATGAGTTCTAATTTAGATGCTCGCCAGCCTGCTCCATGTGCCAGTCTGCTATTTCTGCAATTCACAGATTTTCAACCTTGAGGTCAGAGAGCATTTGCAAATCATAACCAAATGGGACAGCTATGTCGTAAACAGAGCGTTACTGCACAAACGATGCTACATAAAATTACAGTGTATGCACCCCACTGATAAGACAGACTCACTGTTTGTTTCCTATTTAAACTATTAAAACCTGTATGTGTGCAGTGTGTGTGTGTGTGTGTGTGTGTGTGTGTGTGTGTGTGTGGTGACTAACTTACATAAATGTTTAACAAAGTCTATAGTCAAAAACCAAGGATTCCCAGAAGTCATAGAATCTATTTGCCAGTCATTCCCCTCTTTATTTAAGGTCTAATCTCCTTTAAAACTCAATTAGAAATTACATCTATTCTGTTTGCCTTGATAAGAGATCAAACGTTTACCTGCGTCTCTTTGCAAACAAAATGCTAATAGAAGGCCACCCATATTGATGCATAGTGGGCAAGTACGCCTGTGGAACCCACATGCAGATTACCTGCCCGTCGACCTGTTCCTAATTATTATTCATGTTTACAAACTTTCATCTCTAGGGATGGGCCGCACAGCCAGCTGCATACGAGATGAGCAAACAGAGGCAGCAGAAGGAGTGGACATGAATTTATTCATGGTAAAAAAAGAGCCCATCCGCGCAAAAGGGCCCCGCGTCTCCCCGCTGCCTCCCCAGAGAGCAGACATTTATGAAGACATTTCCTCGGAATTATTATAATAGCATTACCATTCCAAGCAGCAACTACCTGTGTCATGATTGCATTTGTTGCTCTGCCAACCCTCCGTCCAACTAACCAACCAACCAACCCACCCACCCACCAATGTAACCAAGCAAGGTGAGGGAGAGTGCAGTGTGTGCATTTCCTTTGGGATATGTGGAGAGGTGTTTAGCAGTAGCACGTTTTACACCCCTTCTTCACAGTCAGAGTGCCTCCATCCACCACCCACAACGGGGGGTGGAACAGCTGGCTGACTTGCAGCTATATTGCAGCAATCTGTAGGGGAAGGGATGAATTGTAAAAAGAAAAACATACAGTCCCAGTGGACTGCTTACACACACACACACACACACACACACACACACACACACACACACAACGGCGTGTTTTCCCTCTCAGTACCGCTCTGCGCTGGAGGTTTACGGTTTCTTTAGTCATTGCCCCTGTCAAATAATGTTTCCCATATTAGACAGCAATTGGGTTATGCATTTGTGACGTAGGCCTACTTAATTAAGCTTGCCCGGGATAGTTTTCAATCCCAAAGTTCCGGTAAGTGACAGACATCTCTGCTTTTAGTAGAGGGATGTGAAAACACCTCTCTAGTGACAAACTGTGCACGAATATAAGTCAGTATAGTCAAGGTCTGACATTGTAGGGGACATAAACATAAGAAAAAAACATTTTTTTAGTGGAGGGTTACTGTATGTATTTTCCAGCATTATGTATGCCCGTGGTTTCATGTGACTTTAACAAAATCTTTTAAGCAACCATGGCTAAAGATGCCTATTTTTTAGTGCTTTTTGTCTGATACACTTCAGGTGTCTTTGAATCAGCTCAACCCAATAAACATGTAGACAATGTCGGTGGCTTCGTAACTGATGGCAGCTGTACGAGCTGTCAGCCCTGTGTCAGTCAGCTCTATCAAAACAAGAAGCTCGGTCCACAATTACAGCGTGCATGTCACTGCTTGATGAGGCATTAAGACAACAGAACAAGTTGTCAGATTGAAGCTCGCGCTGCTCAGATATTGTGTACATGACATGAAACGCATGACGGCTGCCTTTGCTTCCCCCGTGATGCACCAGGCACACCACACATCTTAACGTAAAAAATAAATAAAAATAAAAGAAGCGAGAACATTGTGTGACAACTTAATCAAAAATGATGCTGCTCCATCGCAAACAGAAGCTGGTGCTGTACTACGTGATCCAGTTATTCAAACGTTGTGAGGTGGTCTCATCACTGGATTGTCCAACACAGTCTGGAAAAGCCTAGCCTATATCGACGATGTTTCATTTCCGCTGGCTGTCCGTCATTTTGGCCGGATGTCCGGTACCTTCCTCTTTCTTTGTGTTGTACTTTTTAAACTCCGGTGGATTTCTGAGGACTATGGTTAACTGCTCCTCAGATCTCTGCAGGGTAAATCCAGACAGCTAGCTACACTATCTGTCCAATGGGAGTCTTCTGTTGCATGACTAAAACAACCTTTGAACGTATACATGTTCCACCAAAACAAGTTCCTTCCCGAGGCTATTTTGCAGCGGCACAAAAAGGCCAAAACCATCTTACAGGACTCATCACACCCTGGTCACACACTGTTTGAACTACTGCCGTCAGGCAGGAGATACAGGTCCATGAAATCAAGAACAAACAGACTACAAAACAGCTTTATCCAACAGCCATAAGTGCACTGAATAATGCTGCTAAAGTATAGATCCTACCACTAATCTACCTCAATAGTGTGCAATTTTTAAAGGTCCAATATGTAATATTTGTACTGTAATAAATCCAAAAATGACACCAATGACTCATCAGATATTAAGGAAACATGTTAAACTGAAATACTATCTTTTCTGACAACAATGCTAATTTCAGTATTTTTTCTTTTTGAAATTTACATTCCGTGACGGAATTTATGTTTATGTTTTGATCTGTGTGTTGTTATCAACGGCCCAGTTTGACAGGCAGGCCAGGTTGCCAGATATACCTGTAAAAACGTAAACCCAGCACGCTACAGCTGTAACGTTAGTACAGCCATGAAAGCAGCAAACAAACGAACAGGATCAACGGAGATAGATTCTACATGACATAAAAAAAAGAAAACAGCATGTTTCTAACAGTTGCGTGACCAGAGACGTAACAACCCCCTGGTAAATATTGGAGATGTATTTGAAAGATGGAGACAGCTTAGAGCCCAAAAGGACGCAGAGTTGGCTTATTTTCTCCTGAACAGGTAAGCATTAGCTCCACGCTAATTTATCACAGCTACTAGGGATGGGCATTTTTTGTCATTTCAACATTTGTGTACTCACATTGAATTATATAGCTAGAGTAACCGAGTTGGTTACTTAAAAAACAATTGAGACATAGCCAGTAAAGTGATCCCGACTGGTCCTGGCTAACGCCGCCATGCTAACCCTGCTAACTGTTAACGTTACCGGGCAGCCCATGGTTGTTTACAGCGTGTAGCCTCTTCAGCAGCTGGAGCCGACAACGTTTCGTATTGTAATTCTAAGCCGAGGAAGTGTGCCTGACTGGCGTGTGGATAGGACAGTGAGGTTGTTATGTTTTTAGCGGTTCATACTGTAATTTTAAGCAGAAAAAGTGTGTCTGTTAGTTGGTTACAGAGCTCCACGTGAGCACGGGCTTTTATGACTGTCAATATAGCCAGCATCTAACGTTAGCTACTCCGCTGTGCTGTGGAGTAATGTCTGGCTATGTGAGACTAGCATCTAACATTAGCTACTCCGCTGTGCTGTGGAGTAATGTCTGGCTATGTGAGACTAGCATCTAACGTTAGCTACTCCGCTGTGCTGTGGAGTAATGTCTGGCTATGTGAGACTAGCATCTAACGTTAGCTACTCCGCTGTGCTGTGGAGTAACGTCTGGCTATGTGAGAAAAGCGTCCAGCTACATTGTTGTGAATGCTGCGGTCTCAGCCTGGCAACCCCCGTGAACTTCGAGTCTGGGGAGGAGGGGGCGGGGGAGACGACTCTCCAGTATTTTGAATTGGTAGTGCAGTAACTATTTTAACCGCTAGCTGCCAGTATTACACACAATATTACATATTGCACCTTTAAATTTGGATGCCTGTATGAGTGTGTCTCCCACGTGTTTTTAGCATTAATATAATATGTTTGCAGTATTAGCTTTTTTTTTTACTATGTATTTATTATTTATTAATATTATCTCATAGATGTTTGGCACTGACAATTTAATTTTGTTGTATCTGTTACAATGACAATAAAGATATTCTATTCTATTCTTAGAGCCGCCCATGACGATTGTGATTGGTTTAAAGAAATGCCAATAAACCAGAGCATGTTGTTCTCCCATCCAGGACTGCTGTGTGGACTACCCAGACCTTCCTCCAGAGTACTGTGGAGGAAGGTCTGGTAATGTGAGAAAGGCCTTACACACCAAGGGCAAATGATTTTTGTTTGTAGCAGCTATTAAAACAGAGAGGGTTATTCCCATTAGCTAAATGGGTGATTAATGCACTAATGAATCATTAGAAGAGATCATTCCGGGTTAGAGTATGCCATCTCATGAAGTAATTGAGCTCAATTAAGCCAATCTCTGTAGGGCTTGCCTTGTTCTCCCTATGTCTGACCACTGTCTGTCCCATCGGGGCAGCACCAGAGGGCCAGTTAGAGCAGATGAAAACCCCAGGAGAGAGAGTCGGGAAATGAAGGAAAGAAGGAGAATCAGCATCTCCAAAAATAATCCTATGCTCCCAAAACAAATTGGCACTCGTCTCCAGTCTAAATGCTGCAAGGATGTACTGCGGGGAAAATAATCAATTCCACCTGACCTTCCAACTTAATAACCACTCGCTCCACTTCTGCTCTGTTGAGACCTCCAGCAATGTGAGGTGAGGCAGAGGGCAAGGCCTGCAGTGAGCAGAAAGACACTGGAGAAAGCTACAGTAAGCATTTTTGATCCATTTAAGAGCAATGTCCAAGCCAAAAAATCCCCCAAACAGACTACCTCTCATTTCTATATATATATAAAGTGTGTCTAAAACACAACTTTTAACTCTTAAACTAACTAAAATACATATTGATTGGCAAAATCATGCTTCAATGAAATTTACATTTTGCATTGTCCAAAGGTGTATTTTTTGTATCACTAAGCTAATAAAGCTAATAGCTAATAAGCTAATCTATTATGTATGTGTATGTACCTGTACACATGTAAACACTTGAACATTAGTTTATGTCATTTTTATATCACTGAGGCATTTATAATTATTAAAAAATACAAATCTGAGTTCCACTATTATAATGTTATTCTACAAATGTAATTTGTAAGTTTAACATTTTAAAATTATAAAAGAAAATCCCCCAAAAATATATGCAGTTATATATATCCTTCCTGCATTTAGAGATTTTGCAAATATTTAAAGTTATGTAATAAATGCATATAAACCTTTGCTGTAAAGTGCAGGCTTTACATGTTCCCATGTGCTTCATTGCATGGGGAGAAGTTACTAAATGTGTAAGTGAAAGTATATATTAGTGAAAGTATTATATCAGAAACATGATATTAAGAGTCAGGCATAATTTTACACATGTACTGTATAAGTCTAATATTGTTAAAAGCATAGACGTTGATATAATGGTACATATAAATAGCTGTATAAGTGTGTGAACACTTAGCTGGTGTAAAAAACTATGCAAAGAAGACAAGCAATATAATTAAGGGAATTACTAAAGACAGTAATGAATAACACACTTACTTGATTCCCTTTGAGGGTTCTATATTAGTAAATTAAATGAAGCTTTTGCAAATGTTCAGATATTTTTTTTTTTATTGTTCTCTTCCCACTTTGATCCTCTTGCAGCCTCTCAATCAATTCCACTTTTTCCACGCTGTTAAAGCTCCTCATATGTCACCATATCTGGCCAATTAACATTCTTCCCAAGCTCTTTGAATCAATCAGTCAGCGACCCGCCACCTCCCCCATCACCACTGTGGTGGCCATTTTGTCCCAGAAGACTGAACCTGAAGGTCCCAACATCCATCCATGTATTGGCATTTCTTTGAACCAATAACAATCGTCTTGGGCGGCCCTAAGCGCCGGACAGAGCCGCGGTGTCGCTGCAAAATAGCCTCGGGATGAAACTTGTTTTGGTGTAACAAATTATATTAATAATTCAAATATTGTTTTATAGATTACTAAGTGTACTGGGTGGTTAATTTCTGACAACTTTTAGAAAGCTGCAGTGAAATCACTTTCATGGCAGGATTTGGGTACCTCGATCCAGAACAATAAAAAACATGTAATCTCCTTGAAAATTAATTCTAAAAAGAACACTGCAGACCACTGGGCTGAGAGACATGGCATTTATCTCACAATGTGGTCTGTCGTTTACTCAGGCAGAAGGATCTTTCTATAGGTGTGTCGGCAGCTCAGGTAATAGGAAGCTCAGGGGTCAGGAGTCAGAGGTCAGGGGTCAGGGGTCAGGGCCCGGTGATAGCCAACCTTTGTGGGCAGCTCCGGACGAGAAGAGCAGACTCGTTTGACATCGTAAACATCATGTGCTGACGTTTCTCAGCTGTAAGTCTATTTTACACATATACCAAGACTCCTGTTTGTACCAGCCCTTGAGGATGATGAGGAGCTTAAAAACAAAGAAATCCTCAATATACCTTGGCTATGGCTCAGTGTTGAGTTGTCATTATTAGGCATGTAAAAAAACATGATTGATTCTGTTTTGTGTGTATTATTGTAATTGTTACAACAGTTGCCACTCTTCATCATACCAACTGCTATAATTAGTCTGAATCATATTCACGTATACCTGTATCTGTGTCTCTATGTCCCACAGATGGCCGCCCACCAAGAGCCTGGGTCAGTCCGAGGTTTCTGCCTGTTTAAAGGAAGTTTTTCCTCGCCACTGTCGCACCAAATGCTTTTGCTCTTGGGGTGGAACGGTTGGCTCTTTGTAAATTATAGAGTGTGGTTTTGACCTACTCTATCTGTAAAGTGTCCTGAGATAACTTCTGTTATGCTTTGACACTATAAATAAAATTAAATTAAATGTTTTTGTTTCTCGATCATTTTGCATATTCATGTATTTCAATGTCTCCTCTCTTTCCGTAGCCACATGCACTTTTTAGTTAGTCCTACGTTTGCTGAAGCCTCTCCAGGTGCCCTTCATTGAAGGATAGCAGAAAATAGCTTCTCTCTAACGCTTGCTGATAAGCACACCCAGGCTCAGGCGAGCCTCCTGAGACCACGCTGCTTTTCTCCACACTACCCACGAGTGGTAGTCTGCCCTGCAGAAGGTCAATGAGAGAGGAATCTGCCTCTGCCTGCCTGGGGACCAGGATGCAGAGGAGACTCAATGGCCTGACACCACAGACCAGTGGGCTGCACAAGCCCAAACAGTTAAAGAAGTAAATTATATATGAACTGGTTTGCGGACAGCAAATGTATCCTTGTTTGGCTTCATACACTTGATAATATGAGGTGTATAGTGAAAGGAGAGTGGACTTGTTAACTCAAACATATGGCAAAGGAAATTGAAATAATGCTGCAGATCGCCTCAGGAGTTTGCAGGCATTATGGCTTCCCACTACATTTCACACAGGTCAATATTTTCTAGATGTATTGGCCTCAGTAAACACTGCAGTCCACACACAGCGCTCATTCCAGCAGAGTCTGGGAATAGAGTTCTCAAGTAGCTGTACTGTATGAAATTTCTTGTGTCCCAGTAATGACACAACACAGAGCCAGGCAGGTGGTAATAAAGATTCTTTTTCTGCAGAGATGCTTCATACCCTCACTCTCCCTCACCCTAATTTATTCCCTGAGGTGATATGAGTGATTTTGTCTGTTCTTTCCTTTATATTAAACATCGCACACTATTAGCTCTCAATAATCATTTGCTGCAGCCCAGGACACAATGATTTCCCATGACACATAAAACTGCAATAACGTCAACTCGGTTTCAGAAATAATATTGCCAACAGTCTTTTTTATGTGTCTCCCCCGGCAGAAGAAAATACCACCGTGTTACTCTCGCCCACTTTCATATAGAGAAAAGAGATTGCACAAACCATTTGTAACTTGCAAAAAGTTACAAGAATTTCATTCCTGCACTGCACATTTCTCCAAAATCCATATCTGTTCCAAGTTCCAGAGGCAAAAGAAACATTTCAGAAGTAAAAAATAGGCTACATACTGAGAAAGACGTAGGAAAGAAAGTGTAGGAATATACTGTGCAAAAGTATTCAACAGCCCCTGACCCTAAATAATTACTACAAGCATAAATGATCTGGGTTTTGGAGGAACTTTTCCTGAATTATTGTGCAGCATTGTGGTCTCTCTACAAATTAGTATTTACAATTAGCTTTTGGTGTGAAATCACAGGGCTGGTTTACACTCTGTGTCAACTGTATTAGGGTGAGTTAAAGAGCAAAATTAAATTAGCTGTCAAAAAAGGAAGAAAAAGTTGGAACCTATTAAACTTGGGCAGGGTAGGCTGCTCATTTCACATTTCTCCAGGCACACACTGTGACACCCGGTGAATTTCTATGGTAATCAAATGGAAGTTCTAGTGAGGCCTCAGACAAAAGTCCAAGAGAGTTTCTCACAATAAATCAGAGAGTACAAGGGCGAATTCCACAGATTGTCAAGTTTTAAATAAGCTGTAATTCCAGTGGCTTATCTAGTGATGGCAAGTAATTGAGTACATTTACTCAAGTACTGTACTTAAAGGGATAGTTCAGATTTTTTGAAGTGGGGTTGTATGAAGTACTTAGCCATAGCCAGTGTATTACGTACTGATGGTATGCTATATTTAGAATACTTTCACCGCTTTTCCTTGCCGAAAAAAGAGTTAAGGGTTTACTCTGCCCTCTTGTATACTGTTTATTGCATAGAATACATAAAAAAAATAACTATAGTATTCTTGCATTTCACATGTACATGTACAGTATTGGGATTCTGTCAACTGCCTGAAAACACAGTGGTCTCTTGTGTATTCAAGCTTTTGCCCCCTTATACTTCCCTCTCTGCTTCAGTAGATGGCGCACAAGTGCATTCTCAATCTCAAATAACAAACACTTGATGATCCTCCTGCAGGTCATCCGTGTAGTTCTGCTGCAGAGATGGTTATTGTCCTTTTGTATCTCACTTGGTTTCATTTTCCAGAGGAATAAATTGGGTAACTCCGGGATGACTCTTCACTAAGTATTTTTCTTATAAAAGGACATGGCTGTCATGTTTGCCTAATTCAGTAATATCTCCTAATCTTTATCAGCATCCAGGCAGATAATGGTCAAACATCACTGGTGTTAAGGCTTAACTACCCTGCCAAAATGAGGTTTCAAATTGTACACCATTATCGGGGACTCAGATCCCATTATCTAAATGGAGATGTGTTGCACTGATGCATTTTGATGGTACTCCCACATAATATAGAGAGAGAGAGAGAGAGAGAGAGAGAGAGAGAGAGACAAGAAGCGCCAAACTGTTATCTACGCTCGAGGCAGGCAAACTGTATTGCCTTTCCATTTCAAAGAAAATCTCACTACTGGATCAGGTTTCACAGGCAGGCAGGTCCAGTGACTTAACCAGAGCTGATCACAGAGGACGGGAAGCTTTACAAAGCTGCAGCTCATGTTGCTCTGTGTCAGCATCGTTTGGGAGAAAATAAAGGCATCCTCCTCTCTGTCAAATTCCTGCAGTAACCTCAGTAGGATACTTTAGCGCGTGAGGAATGAAGGTAGAGGAGGAGGTGCAAGCAAAACATTCATGTGTGAGTCAGCCCAAAGCACATGTAGAGCTTAGTCTGATTTCTCTGCTAAATCATCAGCCTGCAACTTCTTTTTCCTCTCCCACTGTGGCATGGCATGAAGTCTGCCTGTGATTTGTCCTCTGAAATACAGTATATCAGAGGCTTGAGGTAACCAATCAGCACAGCAGAAGATGATGCCGTATTTTGAAATTCCCAGTTTCCAACCCTTTCTCTGCATTTATTCACATCTGTCCTGCCTTCGTCATTACATAAGGGCTACGTTCAGACTGCAGTCAAAAGTGGCCCAAATCAGATTTTTTTGGGGTCAAGTGACCAGGTCAGACTTCTTCAGAAGTAGTGTGAACACTCAAATCTTGCTCAGATCTGATTTTTTCATATCAGATTTAGACCACTTCCATATGTGGTCCAGAATCAGACCCAGCAGGTCTGATTATTTTCAATGCGGCTGCATTGTGAACAAGCAAGGTGTATTTGATGCAACTTTTACATCAATCTACATCGACATTTGTCCCAATTATGCGCTGGCGGGAGTTAGCCCTAGACACAGACAGTAAAATTAAAAACTTGACTAGGCCTACAAAATGGAGAACACTCCTGGCTTTCGTCTCTGCATCCACACAGACCTCTGTAGTGAATTTGCAGCCATAATCCCGCTAAAGGCCAAAATAGCCAATTTGGCTCTTTCTCTTCATTCTTGTCCTCCTCAGCACCTGCTCATTAATGTTATGGCTGCCATTACACAAACATTTTGAAATAAAAGCAAAAATGCTTACTTCCTCCATAACTTTAGTGCAACAGCGTGCTGCGTCAGATGTCATTGTTATTGTTCTTTCGAGCACGCAGGTCAGTTCGAAACCGCAAACAGTTCACACAGGAATCTGATATAGGCCACATTTTAAAAAGGTAATGTGACTGCCAAACAAAAAATCGGATCTGAGCAAAAAAAATCTGAATTAAGCATTAAGACTTGCCCAAATGTTACAATTTATTATGAATGGTTAAAACCTGGGCCTATACAATTCCTGATTTGTCAATGTTGGTTTTAATATACAACGTATCCACTTGCTTCCAAGTTGTCTTTTTATGTCTGAGCACGTTTGCACAGACACTCTAGGACATACATTGTGCAGATAGTGTGAGAACCAGAGACATGCTCCATCCTGTCAGCATTCCACAGTTTCTACAGAAACACTTCTGTAAAATTCCTTGCAGACAGATAGCAGAGAAGCGAGGGGAGTGGGGAGGGGGGGTGGAAAACAGTAAGAAAGATCCTTCCACCAAAAGTTTGACTCCATCCAGAGAAACTCTGCACAGTTTGGAGCTGCTGCTGGCCGCAATAGGATGCAAAGCCCTCCCCGACTATGATGGCTTCTCCACACAAGAGACATCCAAATGTCATGAATCTACAGCGTATCTTGGACCTATTTATTCTGGGCTGCACAACAACTGAATAAAAAAAAGGCCATGGGATGAATATTTATCACAGATTAGATAGCAGTGCTTTCAATCAAGTCCCAAGCCTTGAACACACTTATCCACGTATGTAAAGTAGGAAGTATTTATTCTGGCTCTGCGTACTTGAGCGGGATAAATAGGCACTTGCAGAGCCATACATCTGCCATCCTTTGTTGCCCTCTCCTCATCCTGAGAGCTTGGCCTATGAAGAGGAATCAGCATTAGATGTTGATACATAATTTAATGTCCCATCTGCGTTCTCCAACCTTTGCTACCAAATAAATATGTAAAGCCAGCGGCTGCAGCTATTATTTTCAAAAGTAAGAAACCCATTTGGTTTCTCATGTTCTATTCAGATAAGCAGAGGCTAGAAAATAACCAAGGCCAGATTACAAACTCTCAATTTAGTGCCAATGACTTCTGGAAATAGAATGATGTGGGACTCGTCTCTGGGCTAAATATCAACCACCTTCTGACTGTTTCTATCATTCAGGACAAAGTTGATGTTGCAAACAACTTTTTTTCCCTCATGATTTAATATCTTTACAATAGTCAGAAAAGTTACTTTCTAAGTTTCTGACTTATCTTTCCTGTTGGTTTTTTTTCAAAGTTTTAAAGATATTCACGTCCATAAAATGATCCATTAACTCAAATGTAAATTTCTTTGTAGGCCTACATTATAAACATAGAAAAAATAAGCTTGTAAAACAGATTTTAAAAAGTGGAACACATACACCAGCATGCAGTGGTGGAAGAAGTATTTACTTAAGAAAAAGTAGCAATACCACAGTGTAGAAATAATGCATTTCAAATCTTACAAAGTATATAATATATATAAAATGTACTTAAAGTACAAAAATTAAAAGTACTCATTGAAAAATGACTTATTTCAGAAAAATATATATTATATTTCTGGATTACAATGAGTGATGCTTTAATGTATAAGCGTCACTTGTGTTGCAGCTGGTAAAGTTGGATGCAACTACTTTCTAAAACTGCTGGGCAGCTTAATCTTTAACAATATATGACGATTGATTAGCGGATTTCAATCTCCAAAGTAAAGCTGTCAAATAAATGTAGTGGAGTAAAAGTATAAAGTAGCATAAATTGTAAGTACCAAAGAAAAGTAACTCAAAAACACACACACACACACACACACATCTGCAATGTGTCCCAGTCACGCACCAATCTCGCCTCTTACTAAACTTTTCCCTCTGACGAGAACCAAACATTATTCTGAATAAAAACGTTCTGTCACACATCCACAACAACTCACACCATGGGAACCAAACATTCTACCTTAGCAATGGGAACAAACACATTAGAATTAAAGCTTTAGTGCGTAACTTTTTGATATTAATGAACGTCCGTTACATTTTAGCCATTGCCAAATGAGTTGCCACAAAGCTAATTAAGACTATCAGCTCCCACACAACTCTCTCTGGATTTCTCAGTATGACTATGTTCAGAAGATTGTGTCGTCTGGCGACTTTCCCGCGCAGAAACGGAAGTGAAGATAATTACCTCTTCTGAAGAGTCCATCATGTTTTTTTAATCCTCCGTGTCCTCCTTGGCTACTAGGAACTGTGTGATGGGGGGGCCTTTACGATCACGTAAGGCTTGTATCACGTGGACACGCAGACAGTTTTGTTGTCATTACTTAGAATTCCTCATGGGGGCGACAGAAACTACACACTGTAGCTTTAACACCTGATTAGTTCTCGTAGCGTGGATCTACAAATAAGGCTTTTCTTGTGATTCTGTGGTGACAGAAAGTGACCGAGGAATTTGATCGCTTTATGAATCATGGCCTTGATAAGGATGAGAATATCAAACCTAAAGAAATAGGAGTCAAGTAAAAACAGACGACTGGGTATTGCTGAGAGCCTTCTGATCTTAAATCTACATTAATTGACATTTTTCAAAGCAGACATTTTGACTTGTGGAAGTTTTTTGGCCTCTTTATTCAAATGGCAATGTATTTTGCAATTTTGTCATTCAATTTGAATATGCATTTTGCAATTGACAATTCAATATGCAAAGTCCCTATGCAATCCTGCTATCATTAATTTCATTATTTACACCTTTGCTTCTCCTACTGTGAAAAAAGGACCCATTGGCCACTTGAGGCCATTGCTCCCAGCTATAAACTAAACATTGACATAAATTCACCTAATAGGCTAAAAAATTATATGGTGAAAGGGTTGGTTACAATTTGTTACTGGCACATAAACGTTTAAATGAGTGACAATCCTGGCTTGAGTGTTTCCCTGACATTACCGTCATGTTGGTGCACAACGTCTTTGCAGCGTGGGGTGTGGATAAACCTGGCTAACTAAGGAAGGCTCCTCATGAAGACGATCTTCCTCAAAGATGACAGCACCTACCCAGTACCCACACACACCAGCCTCGGCTCTGTCTCTGCAAAAGCTCCATTCGTCAAAAGAAAAGAGAAACGTGAAGATGTCAGCTTTGCACCCCAAGAAATATGAAACCAACATCATGTTCTACAAGAAATATAACAAGTTCATTTGCATGCCAAGACTAGCACATACTGCCACATACTGTATGTCCACATCTGTGTTTACGTTACACTTTGACTGCAGAGATGGATGGATTTGAAATCAATTTGGATGACAATGTTCACATTAAAAAAAAAGTATGGAATTAAGTTCTGACCAAAAAGAATCACCATCGTCTGAAATCTTTTTTATTGTATGTTGCTTAAACTTTGGCATATTGGACTCAGAAATAATCACTTATCACAATAATGTGGTAACTATGGTCCAAACATATGAACTCATGAGACAGTGCTACAATTTCAATGTAAATGTAAAGAACAAATTACATAAAGTGTGTTGAACTTCTTGTTAAGAGGAATACAATATTTAATGGTTTACAAAACCTTACTGGATAAATGATTACTCTTTTATCAGGGTGGACAATTTTGTTTTGCTGAACAAAACAGGAATTTAAAACACTTTGGCTGTTACAATACAGATGATTAAATTGATACTGACAAATCAAATAGAGAGCAGAGACAAAAGCTTAAAAAGGTTCGCAAGCATGATATGTTCCCACTTTTCCAAAGGTAGTTGTGGAGCATCCACAGCCAACATCCACAGAGAATCTGTGTTCTTTTCAGCTCTTAACTGGATCGCCACTAGAAATTTGGTGTCACCACTAATGTGCTCTTTCTGGCTTAGCTCAGATAATCCTGTAACTCTATATAGAACTGAAATGTGGAGATTTTGAGGAAAACAGCTCACTGAGGGTTAGTTTCAGCCTCGACACCCTAAAAGCTGCCCAGGTCCACCACCAATCCTTTCATAGATTATGAGCTTCAGAGTGACAGCAGGGATGTTTCGTTACAAGCTGCTGCTGACCTTTGCCGAAACATCTTTCTCAGTTTTTTTTTTTACATAACTATTTTTAAGTCTTGTTTATGGTAGGATGCCCGTTACCTTCCGCTTTCTTAACTCCGGTGGATTTATGAGGACTCTGCTCCTCAGATCACTGCAGGGTAAATCCAGACAGTTAGCTAGACTATCTGTCCAATCTGAGTTTTATGTTGCATGACTAAAACAACCTTTGAACATACACAAAACAAGTTCCTTCCCGAGTGCTGCCCAAGATGATTGTGATTGGCCAATAAACCAGAGCACGTTTTTCTCCAATCCCAGAATGCTATGTGGACTAGCCAGACCTTCCTCTGCACCGCTGTGGAGAAAGGTCTGGCAACGCGAGACTTTGTTTATTGTAATTGACCATTCTCTAAATCCCGCCTCTGAACAGTGATTGTCCAATTGTCAATAGTTTAGCAACCATAACAAGGCACTGACAAGCTTTTGGATTTTCCCACATGCCATAAATACTCAGATAGTATAGAAATAGATTGGAGGGTGGTGTCTTCATTTAGCTTTTCCAAAACCAATAACACAAGCAAAAGTGTGAAGAATGGAGTCAACTGTGTGTTTAACTCTTCTAACGTTAGTTTTAAATGTAACAATAGCATGTCTGGCTAGCTACTGTAGCTTATACTAGACAGTCTGAGACATATTGTGGTGGAGGAAAAAGGCTAGTATATCAAAGTCTAACAGCTCTGCCCTGCTCTTTATTAAGTTGCCATTTAAGCATCCCCGGCCAAACTTACATTAGATGGCGTTACGTTACCATTCGAAATAAAACATAACGTGTTGCTTGTCTAAGTATGTTTTTCTATGTAAGTAGCCAAACCATTCAAGGCTTACGGTATGTTAGAACGAATAACATTTTACTGTAAATAACTAGCTCTACCTGCAATACAAGAATAGAAGCTGCAACATATTTCCATGTCTTTTTCATGCATCATCAGCTGATGAGGATGCTGACTTTTTGACATTAGCCTCATTAGTCTTTCAGCATCACACCCTTGATCGTGTTGCAATCATGTGCATATTCAAGACCCTTCTACAAGGTGCTTGTTTAAAAACGAATCGGCAGGACCTATTGAAAATGCAGTTTTTAAACCAACTGTCCCTTAAAGCAGATGGCTCTTCGGTTTAATTAGAATGGTTAGAACATACAGAGGCTGGTTGTTGTGGAAGATAATTACAAATCAAGCATATTGTGATACTGTGTAGAGTACTACAAGAGTTGTTATAACTTTGTTATTTTCACATCTATGCCTATATAATCTGCCCACAATAACACTTTCTCACATGATATTTTTCCTGCTGCTTTACTGTATGAGGAAGCTTTAAATGCCTCCAGGTGAGACTGTACTGTGTGTTTGAGAACAGTCTGGCACTATTTGCTTCTGTTCTGTCAGACCAGTTATGGAAAAGAAAATCTTGCCGCTGAATTGTTGTTTTGTTTGGCTTCACAATCACACCTCCTACACATTTCACACAAATGGTGGTGCATGTCGTTTCAATTAAGAAATGAATAACTACCTCTGCATCTATCACTTATCATTATTTCTCTTGCTCATATTATGCTTTTTGGCTTTTTCCCTTTCCTTTATTGTGTTATATATCTTTTTTTGTGCAGGTTATAGGTTTACAAAGTGAAAAAGCCCAAAGTCCCCCCCAAAGGGACTTACCATCTCCAATAGAAAACACTGTTCCCAAACTGCTCCAAACAGCTCTATTGTAGTCCAGCCTTTACTTCAGAGACAAACGTGCATCCCTTTGTAACACACGTTATAATGCTCACCTAGCTGCTAGCGTGACACGCCCTTATACTCTGCTTCTGACTGGCTAGTAGTCCTTACCTAGGTACTGCGCATGTGCGACTCCCAACAAAGATGGAACAGAAGTGAGATGCCTCACTCTGTAGCTAAAACAGAGAGCTCAACACACAGGGTGAAAAGAGGAGCGGCAGCAATGTGCAATACAACAAATATATGGTGTTTTCTGAAAATTAAACCACATAAACGTATTCTGGTACAACCTCTAAATACAATTATGAACCTGAAAATGAGCATAATATGAGCACTTTAACACAAATGAGTGTAGAAGTCTGACAAACTAGCATTCTGCACATCATAACCTGGCAACATGATGAAAGGAGCGGACATTTCATCAAAACTGTACAAATAGTTTGGATCACAGCAGGGCGATGGCCATTCCGTGTGACATAGAAGCAAGAAGATGCCACTCTCATGTCTGTAGGATAATATGCTTAGCTTTTAATTTAGCATAAAGTTTGGAAACAGCACACATCCATTCAGCTGATTGTGTCCAGTGGTCAATTAGTATTGCAAAAAAAAAAAAAAAACTGCGAAACAGAAAGGACTTTCTCCATAGGCTACCATTGCAAAAGAGACATCTGTAAAACTGCTGCCAGGACACCTCCAACTGCAAACGAGGTTGGTTATGAATTTTTATTCCATGGACTATTAATATTTAAAAAACTTTCCTCAAGCCGAGAAAAGCGATTTAAAAACCAAGCTGGAACTCGAGAGTTGGGGCCAGCGGGAGAAACCATACTGCGCATATTCGCATATCATGGAAGTAGAGAAACGTTTTTGGCGGATGCGCCACTGGGCAACTCTAGGAATGAACGGGGCTCCGCCATGAACGTTGTATCCAGGTCTTATAATACATCCATGGGGAAACAGCTAGCCTGGCTCCGTCCAAAGGTAAAGGAAAAAAAAGAAGCCAGGCCAGCTGTTTCTCCTGTTTCCAGCTGCTGGCTGTAGCTATATATATTTAACAGTTGACAGTTATGAGAGGTATCAATCTTTTCATCCAACTCTTGCCAAGAGAGCAAATGGGCGTTTTCCCAAAATGTCAAACTACTCCTTCAAGATTGTTTTACTTTTACCACCTGTCAACAGCCATTACTCTAAATCTAATTTAGAGCTGGTGCTTTGTTGAAGGACCGGTTTAATATCCTTTCAAGATACCGCTTGGATGCAGTATTCAGCAAGAAAGGACCACTGACATATTCTTTACCTGCAGAGTTTAACCAAATAACCATTTACAAAGAGACAAACCGGTGCAGTGAGCACCCCGTCACACCTTTGCTCACTTTTTCTGCCGCTTGTTTTGTCTCCGGATTAACTTTTGACTGCAGAGGCTGAAGAATCTAAGTAGGCTCTCAGTGACCCCTTTCAGTCCCCTTAGACAATGTATTGACTTTCTGCGTCAAGGTAGCCAAACCCTGTGCTCTGAGGTTAACAGGAAAAGAAAAGAAAAATCAATCCATCTGTGAATGTGTGTATTTGGAAAACAGGGATTCAGGAAATACACCTTGAATAACATTTGCTTTATTATGCGAGTTGGGAATTCAGGTTTCAAGTTGCTGCTGAATTGATAAGTTATTGGTATAAAACACAACAATATGCACCACGCACACACGCACGCACGCACGCACGCACGCACGCACGCACAGAAGCCAGAATATGTGCCCTAATCACCATCAGACCTTTTGGAAGACGAAATTCCGGCAGTGCGATATTTGACCCAGGTGCTCCATGTCTGTTCTGTTGTGTGACCAGGCTAACTAATGGACTAGTTAATCAAAGGGTGTTGGTCATGTCTGTCTCACCTTTGTCAATAGATGAGTGTTGACCTCTCAACTATGCCTGCCCCCCGTCCCCTCCCGCAACGCAGACATAGAAGTTGCATACACTCGCGTTCAAAACCAACCCCCCAGCCAGCTGGAATGTGCCCAGTTTCTATAGAAGTATGGGGTTAGTGAAAAACACAGACAGGTATTCTGAACAGAAAACAAGCCCAGGCTCATTCACTGATGAGGCTGCAGGCACCATTATAAAACAAAAAACATGGGAGTGTTTTGGGGAGCTTTTTTGTTTGTAGTCTGACTGAAAGAACACAGTCTTGGCAGAGAAAATGTTGCAAATTCTGCAAAATGTGACCGCAGCCAAGCATAATGAAACAATGTCTCTTATTACAACTTAATGTGTTGAATCCCCATGGCAACAGTGGGGAGTGACGTGTTTTGTTGATGGTTTGGACACAAAAAAAAAAAAAGTACTGATGTGGTGTCGTGCTCCGCGGTAATGGCACTGATTAGCCAATCACGCTCCAGTAATATTCAGATAAGGCACAATGTTGCAGCAAAACGAGGCGTTTTCAATGATTCCCGCTGCGAGGCCGTCCCCCCACTGTTATTACTGAACGTTCCATTACACCATGTCAGCGAGAGAAGAACATAAACACAGGGTAGTGACAGACCCCCTGTCTCACACATGAATGGGAGAATTATCCAGCTCCATCCTGCCCCAACACATTCATTTTGGGAGGCAACTTTTGACATGTTGCACACACACACACACACACACACACACACACACACACACACACACACACACACAGCTCCATTTAAGGATGCATTTAGGATTTTTAGGCATTTACAATGTGCAGTCATTCAGAAGTGGCCACTCGATTGCACTGGAGAGCCCCTGGCCTCTATCCTAAATTTGTATTTAACAGTTGTTTTTTTTACAACTGCTTACACACAAAATCTTTTCATGTCACACGATTTTTGAAGCCTCTCACTCAAAAGCGCAACACTATACACCAAATCTCCAAAACCATAAGCTATTTCTCAGCATTTCACTCAGTTTTCAACTGCATAAAACACTTTTTTTCAAAACACTACACACAATTCTCTACGTAAGACACAAAAATCGAACAGGAAGTGACTTGCTTTCCTTTTCTAAACACAACCAATCAAAATGCTACACTTATTCACCAGGTCACACACACACACTCCTCACATGTGCAAACACATTATGCTTAACTGAACACTAACCAATCACTGCTTTAGTATAGGCCTATACATAGGTCAAAGGTTAGATTACCTGTTTTGAACAATGGATGCCAACAATAGACAGAGAGCAAAGGGGAGGAGGAGGGAGAGACAGGGGACGACAACAAGGAGGAGGAGGAGGAGGAGGAAGAGGAGGAGGAGGAGGAGGAGAGAAGAAGAGTAAGACGAAGAGCATCTCTGATGAGATCAGGGCCACACTTATTCATCATGTGATCAACCACAGATTGACCATGAGAGAAGCCCATCTTTACAGTGGCGTCCATACTTCAAACTTTCAGAAATGAGAATAGGTATGCAACTATCTAATGACTATCAGACTTTGTTTTGCACAAAATGCATACAATATCCCCCCCACCCCCACCCGACACACACACACACACACACACACACACACACACACACACACATATTCTTTATTCTTCTTTCAAATTTTAACCTTTGGTTTACATATGTTTGTAGTTTGCATGTTTTCTTGTTTCATGCTACTGTATACAACACTGTGCTCCTCTTACAAAACATAATGTTTTGCCCAATAAATATTTTCTGTTTTACTGTAACATTACATTGTTGTTTACATTTTGTGTGTGCAGTTTTGGGAATTGTGTGTAGAGTTTTGAAAAAAGGAGACATAGTTTTGAAAACGTGTGTAAGCAAAAACTGTAAGAAGAAAAAAAAAGTTCCCATGAGTTCCACTCTATTTATTCAATAGCAGCAGAGGAAGATGTATTGACACCTTCCATTTAAAGTCACTATAATCAATATTTTTTATAATGACAATGGATCAAATGACCAAAATCAAAATCCACAGAGAATTACGACCCAACCCTGCAGTCCCTGTCAGCTCTAAAGAGCTTTATAGCTTCCTTATTTTGGCTTTCCTACTCGCAACTTTTACTGGTTTGATTCATTCTCACAGCTCTCATAGCGTTGTTTTCAGCCGTAGCAACAACATGTAGCTCTGAGTAAGTGGAAGTATGAGTAAAGCGGAAATACCTCAGTAAAGTACAGTACAAGAATCTCAAAATAGGCTTAAAGGCTGTTTGTTGAAATAGGGCTTATCACGGTCTCCCCTGGCTGTAGATAGGTGGGCCAACGCATTTTTTTTATCTCAGTGCAAGTAATTAGGTTGTTTTTTTTTGTCTTTTGTTGGCTCACTTTTACTCACAACATGCTAACCGGCAACACAGGATTCCATTCACTACGCTAAGCTAACTAGCGGCGGCGCTGCCGGTGTTGCCCCGGACTAAAACGATGCATGCACAAAAAGTGCATTGGCCCACCTATCTACAGCTAGGGGAGACCGTGATAAGCCCTATTTCAACAAACGGTGGCGTATCCCTTTAAGTACAGTAATTAAGTGAATGTACGTGGTACTTTCCCCCTCTGTTTGAGAACATGGATCTAGAGCCAGATACTATGCAAAATGTAATCTGTTACAGTTAGAAAGTTGATCACTGAAAGATCAAAACGACTGCATGTTGAAACTACCCATTTATCCACAATATCCGTACCATGACCCAGGATCACTGAGTATTTCACAGGACATCCCAAATGACAACAAAAAGGCTTGCTAAGAATCCTCTACTGCAGGGGTCTTCAACCTTTTTTAAGCCAAGGACCCCGTAACTGAAAGAGAGATGGAGCAGGGACCCCCTACTACATATATTGTATAAAATGAAGTTGCATGTTAAATTGGGCCTACAATAACCTGTAGGGCGGCCTAAAGTCTTTATACATACCTTTTTTGCATAGAATACTAAGCTATTAAAAATCGCCTAGTAATTGTTGGCATGATTTTATAAATCATGTTTAAATTTAAACATATGGTACGGTGAATCCTTAGGATGAACTGTATCTGTGGATGGCCTCAGAGACTACCTTAACTATAGGTCAGTAAGCCTATCATCAGTGGGAATTTATATTTGCTAATGATATGTTGGATTTATTTTAGGCCTTTTTAATTTTATGAAAAACTTGCATTGACTCTGAGGACCCCCCTAAGGGTCCCGGACCACCTGTTGAAGATCCATGCTCTACAGTCATCTCTTAGAGAGTTCACAGAACCTGCCTTTCAAGCTCTCTTTATTTGGTGCTGTTTGATCAATTTTGATGAAGACTGAAGTGAAAAGAAGAACTTCAAAAAGGGATTTTAAAGAATTGCAGAAATGTTGGGCAATCAGGGGAACAGCATCTCCTGGCTGCTGCCAATAGTTGAAATCGTAGCTTTTGATTATGCTTCAGACTGTGTTATTTCTTATTTTGTTTGTTAGTGACAGTGATTCTGAATAAGACCTAATCACATTGTGCCATACAGTATTTGTCTGGAGCTCATACAAATCATATTCACACAGTTCTGATACTTTCTGTGAGAGAGAAAGACAGCACATTTGTATTCTGCGCGTGACATCGCAAATCTGCATCCAAATGGAGAATGAAATATTTATGCTGCAAAAATGATGGCGCTCTTCATTGTCAATTTGCTTGAACATGAAAGTGCATTAGAAGGTAGGTGCATTCCTGCTCGGGCAAGTCCGAACAGAATGAGCCAATGAGGCGTCAGAGAGAGAGAGAGAGAGAGAGCGAGAGAGAGAGATGGGGTGAGTATCAAAGTAGAAAGACAACCCCTGGGCGGCTTCGGGCTGTAGAAACCGACACCCAGGAATCTCACACAAAAACATTTAAATTGCAATAAATGTCAAAAACCAAAGTAAATACCACCTTTTTTTTTACATGAAAAAGCGCTTTTGTTTCATTATTCAAAGGTGGGACGTTTGTTCTGCGATGCGTCTTCACTACATTGGAGCATGGGAATACAATATGCAGAACATAAATATTAAGATTGACGATAACACATACAATAATCTGTGCTCATAACGCAGCATGTGACATGCTATGTACATGAATAAACAATAAGCATGTGGTACAGCTGTGGCATGTTCATGTACGTGTGTCTTAGTGAACACATTTCTGAATTAGTGTTGTAGCCTAACATACTGTAATTTGCATTTCGATGTAGATGCTGATTGATGCAAATTTTGGTAGTGATGGTATACACTCCTGCGATTCATTTTAGAGATAACATTTTCATTCAAAATATCTGTTTTGTTTGTAAAAGTTACTTTTGAAAAAAATCAATTTTACTGAATGGCACAAGTGCAAAGTAGTAAAGACTACCAGGGTTAGCACCTAACACCATAACTAACCCCAAATTATTTTGTAGTGCTTTTATTTTGAAGTTTTACTTGTCAAACAACAAAGTTGTTTTTAGTGATTATTGTTCAGGTATGAATTTAATACCAAACAGTATGTTAATATCAGGCATTATGTCAAATACAGTCCTGTTTCCCACATGTTGGCACTGTTACGATTCTATTTTTATAGAATACGATCACAGATCTGTAATAATAACAATAATAACAGTGTTTCAGCCATCTGTGGAGGATCACAGTACACATATTCACACTAGCATGTGCATGTGAATCTACAAATGGGAATTCTGTGTTGAAGCTCACATTCCTAACATGTGTGACGTGTTTCAACGGAGCCCTCACTTGGTGTGTGCTGCCTTCAGGGAGTGTAGTGCTGAAATACAGCACCTCTTCATTCAACAAATGTCTCTGTCTAAGGGTCAACGCTCAGCCCAAAACATCTCTGAATGACTGGCTCTCGCTCGTTCATTCCAGCAAAAGATCGAAGGCGCAGGTGTTCAGCAACCTAAGCACTGAAAGCTCAGTTGACCAACCTGTGATCCTGGAGGCACGTCTCTCACTGAGACAGAAATGCATGTTCAAACTCAACAGAACAGCAGCTTTAAGTTGTTTTATTCGGAAGAATATAACTCTCTAACCTGCCTGAAACATTGAGCAAACAGAGATACATTAAAGAGATTCTTTTCCAGAAACCCTGATGGATATTAAGTGTGTGAAACATATGAAAATGATGTAAGACCGGATCGGACTCGCAGTTATAAACCAGCGGCAATCAAGTCTACTCAGCAAAGCTACTTAAACAAACAGGCAGACACTTTGTGGACTGCTTGATGTTCACATTTTTGCAATATTGTTTCGGTAATATCAATAAAAATATTGTAAACCCAATGCTTTTTTTTTGTAGATTGCAGCTGCTGTTTAACACCAGGGCGTTTGATCTCCTCTGAGGCAGCTCCCCAAAACAACAGCACACACCTTTGTCAGAGGCTTCAGAGACATCAGCGAATGCATTTGATGCCCACTGCTACATGCTGCCGGTATGGTCTAGCCAAAGCCACGTCCACACGTACCAAACAAGATTTTTTCCCCCTGTCTTCCCTGGCATCGTTTTAAGAACATATGCGTCCAAACAGATCCATTTCTAAATGACTCAACATGATTTCACAACTTCACCAAAAAAACGGAGAAGAAGAGGCGGAAAAGAAGAGGCGGAGAAGAAGAGGCGGAGCGTGCGCATAAATCTTGCGCGCTGTATACAAACAGTATTCTTCTTCAGTAGAAGAAGAAACCAAACACAAGAAGAAGACGATGAAAATGGCTAGTGCAAGGAAACCAGAAACTACACAAGCATGTAGTCCGCCATTGTTGTTGTTGTTGTTGTTGTTGTCATTAGGCGTCGTCGCAGGATAAGAGGTCAAAGGCTAGAGGTCGAGGGGTGTGGCGATGACATCATCGATACGCAAATATGCGGCTTCGCCGTCCAAACGAAGACGCAAGGGCGGCGTTTTCGAATTTTTTTCACCCTGGGACCAGGTTTCAAAAAAGTGCGTCTTCAGGCAGTGCGTTGACAGGATTTGTTTAGACGATCGGGCCAAAACGATGAAAAACATGTGCGTTTTCACCAAAAAGCGTCTCCGTGTGGATGGCCCCTAAGTCTAGCTGTGATTTGATGTATTTATTTGCATACACGCAGTAGTGGAAGAAGTATTCAGATCCTCTACTTAAGTAAAAGTACTAATACCACACTGTACAAATACTCTGTTACAATTAAAGGTCCCGCAGTGAAAATGTTACTTAAGTAAAAGTATGTAAGTATCATCAGGAACATGTACTTAAAGTATTATAAGTAAAAGTTTAGTTTTGTGCCTATGTGTAAAAGGAACGAATGCTGCAACAACAAAAAAAGACTCAGGGTCTTTGGATTGAAAAAAGATCTATTATGGCACCTTCCGGTCTCCCTGAAGATTCTTTGATTCGACAAATCGGCCTAAAGAAATTCCACAACATACTCAATGCAACAACTCAAATCCTTTTTTTACTATCTTTTTTTTAGAAACCCGTAAAGGACAAATCAAAACAGTTCTGTCAATCAACTAAGTGTTTAATTGGCTTATCATTTCAGCTGGACTTGTAGGCCGTTCTATTGTTGGGAGGTTTAATTTATAATAAAATATTGTATTTTATAAACTACAAGTGTACATTGTAAAGTTACTAGTATCTAAAGTTGTACCTCAAATGTATACTTGAGTAAATGTACCTAGTTACATTCCACCACTGCATATACGTTTCAAACTGAGCAGAACAGTATTGGTTCAGACAGTGAACAGTGCGATGAAGGCTTTCTCAGCTGTGGTCAGGAAGCCAGATGCCTCCAAGCAGCGTTTTTTTTTTTTTTTTTTTTTTTAAAGGCTCGTTTTTCAGCTGTCGCCTTCCAAAGGTCCAAAAGATTACCTCGAACAAGTCACACTGTCCAGAGCTATCTGGCCCACCCAGAACACCGAGGCAACGCACTGTCTGTCTCCAGAGAACAACAGCTCATAACTCAAAGATATTGGTGTCCTTGTCAGTAAAATCACATATAAAGAAGATTGTGCTCAAATGAATGTGCTCTCCAGAGAAATATCTTGTCAGGTGAGGCTCGGTGCAGCTCTCTACCTCTCAGGAATGTATGGGCGCTGTTCTCCCTCACCCGTTCTCCCCCCCCCCCCAATCCTGCCATTGTCAGGGGAAGGAATGCTTTTCAAAAAGTTGGTCCTTTCACATTGAGGGATGTCGGGTGTCGCCCCATTTTTCATTTGAGGCTGAAAGGAGGATATATACTTGCAGCTAGAGAACAGAGCTGCAAAGTTTCTTGTGATTTTTTTTATTTTTTATTTATGTATGTGTTTTTTTCTGCCTGAAAACAAATTACACTACCTATTGAACAGATGTTTCGAGTGTATTTTTGATAATATATTACAGTGCGGATTATAGTGAATTTAGGGCTGACTGATACTCAGGAGGTACAATAGACTTTAACTTTTTTTTTCTCATCACAGTTGCAAATTAACATTCAAATATTTGTATGAAGATGGGTTGAAAGGGCTTCTGAAACGCTTCAGAGATGCTCTGGTCTAATGAAGAATGTGGTTTACCCTAGAGAGTGAGACGAAAAGGAGCGAATTACAGCAGAGACTCATCAAACAATGAACGCCAGGCCCTTAATAGATGAATATTACATGAAACTCCTTAATTTCATTTGTAAATGTGTATGCCTTCCTTGGAGTCTCCTCTCAAAGCCTTTGAAGTGGATACAATGTTGTGTCTGTTATGTTAATAAGAGATTTAAAAGAAATTGATGATTTTAATAAAACTGTTGTATGGTCACAACACTTTGGGGAATACTACCTTTTACTTTGATTCCAGTTTATGTGTCTGTTAGTTCTTTTTTCTAAATTCTTGGCAATAAAACCACGCCACATGGCAGGGTGGGGCTGCTTTTTATGGCTGCAAAATGGGTTGTCCTACTCAGGTGCTTGATTCTTATTGGTCGGTGCAGTCCTCTAAAACACCAGTACCTGATTCAGGTGGGGAAAAAAGCCAGAGAGAAGACAGATGGCACGTTGTCAGCTGAACCTTCAGTCCCTCGTGAAGACGGCTTTGAGCAATTTGGTTGTTTTATTCGCGTTGCATTCACAGAGTCACTTACGCAGCAAATGAGGTGAGTGATGCATTTTAAGCGAGGTGAGGCATTCATCTATGCACAGAACAAAGCTTAAAGTCTAATCTTGCAAATACTTCAGACAGTCGATTTGTCTAGAGCTGCAACTATAACTTATACCCTGGTACAAAAGTACCTGTGGGGAATTTATTAAAAGATTAAGATCACCTGGAGAAATCCCAGGCTTGGAAGCAACATTTGTACTGGAAGATTTAGCAGGACGAACAAAGATCTTTGGGCGTAGGAGGGGAGCAGTTAGTGAAAAGGCGTGCATGAAGGAGGGAGAAAGCTGCAGGTGTGGGGAGTGAGAGATGTGTTGGTGTTGGTGTTGGTGTTGTCTTCCCCCCAGGAGCGGGACTCTGAGGCGGACAGATAGCGGGGCTGGCCGGGGTGTCTGGTGGCAGCGGGGGGGCTTGAGGAGGGCTGTGGTGGGATTGCATCACTGATGACTAAACAAGTCTTTCAGCTCAGGCCTGTGATAACGTGCCAGGGCTCAGGATTTCAACAGCAGCCTGAAACCCTGGAGCCACAGAGCAGGGCAGGCCTGGTCTCGCTCAGGCTCAGGCTCAGGCTCAGGTTCAAACTCCAACTCAAGAAAAGGGAGAGGCATCAAGATCCAAGCCCTGCTGCATTCACTGCCACCCCCTCAACCTCGGAGGCTTCCTCATTAATCATACAGTCCCTATCGCCAGGGTCAGCCTCCATCTGGCCTCCAGCTTAACATTAAAAATCATCACTTTGGGAAAACTGTAATGAATCAGAATCGCAATTAAAAAAAATCAGTTTTAGAAATGAACAAGGCTGTGTTATGTAAATGTGCGTTTCATATTTAAGACACATCCTGCAAGAATATTCCATGTGTTCTATCCTTCATTCCACCGGAGTCTGTATCTGTATTAAACCAGATTTCAGTGGTGTGAAGTGTACGAGACATGGGGATACTGCTTCACAAGCTAACGCTCACAATACCAGAAGGCATCCAATTCAAAAGTCAAAGAAGTAACTCAATTTGTTCCATTTTGCATGTTGAATGTTGGAAACTACATGGAAGATCATACTGTTTATAGGGAACTGTACATTGTATGTGTTTCTCCTGCAGCATGTAGTGCAAAATATGTTATGTGTGTATTTTCATCAACAAGATACTGTACTGAGCAACTCTGTAATATGAATAAATATTCCGACCCTGTGCCCAGTTTCTCTTTCTTTGAGCATCTGAAATGATTACAGAGCTATTATACCACCCACACCCAACTTTCTGTGGTTTTCAGCCCCAAAGCATTATTTTTTTTCATTAGCCAACAAGGATAATTTGAGACTCAGCCCACACAAACAACCTTTACTGTTTGGCAAATGAAGCTTATTAACAATTTAAAACATGCCCTCACTGTAGCCCACACAATAATGTCATTTAACATGTTTCTCCTTGCTAGAGAGATGCATCTCAAGTACTCCCAGAACTCGTCTCCCCAGTAGTGCACATCAAAGGGAAAGACAAACTAAACATTACTTTTCCATACCTCAGTGTTTCACACAGTACTCCACAGTACGTGCGTTACCCGCTACAGATTCCATTCGTAGGGTTAGGCTTTGTAGTTTTTATAAAGCTAACTGCAGGGTTTATCCATAAAACCTCTAAGTTCAATAGAATTTTAAATCAAACAGAGCATCTGGAGGTTTGTGTCCATTCACTGCCTGAGTCTGTTTGGTTTTTGGCTTCTGACAATCAATCTCCTTTGGAGACATTTTAAAATGTGAAATATTAACACCACAGAGCAGAACAACATATTTTTGGCTCATGGTTATACATGTGGGTACACATTCACATATATATAAATGCACCCTCCTGGTTTCAGTGGCATGAAATGGTTCCCCCAACCCCTCTAATGGCCTCGAAATTCTAGCTACCTAACAATGTCAGACTTTTAAGTGCATAGCCTCAAGCAATGTTAGTCTCTCAGACAACACACAAACAGTTTGGAATGGAGACAATGTGCAAGCTGCGGTGCTAAGACGTTCCCCCTGTAAAACTGCAGCAGATGTGTAGGTGAAGCCATGAACACAGCTGTATTGCTTAAAACGACTGTCACACGCAGATGTAATCATTTACAATACATATCACCTGATATTTATTTATCTCACAATAATGACATTAGCACATTACTAAAACATTGCAATGTGATGCCTGTAGTCTGAGGTCAGTTGTTGCTTTTAACCGTGTTGTATACTTTTAAATTGAATATAGAGTAAATAAGCATTTTGAAAGATCAGGGATCTGAACTTTTAATGGGATTTTGATACTATTTCTGGAAATTTTATAAACTAAACTATCTCTTTACTAATAAAAAAGAAGTAAGTAAAAGAATTGTTACAACCCTACAGTCAATCTTGCAAACTTTTCTAATGTTTCTCCTCATAAAACATATTCCCAATGGCATTAACATCTCTTGCATGGTGATTGGTTCTTCCAAAAAAAGACAAAGAATGCTACTTACACTGTTTACACTTCAACACATTCTAGATCATTTGTAAGTTTTGAAAATAAACTCCATATATAGTTAGCAGAATGTATGGAGCCTATACTACTTCAGCTGACATGAAAGTCTGGAAATTATCTCCCCTCTTCTTCTTTCTACTTCTGAGTTCAACACTTGGAGAGGACACAGGTGAGAGCAAATGTTCCTACGGCAGGTGCAGTTACATCAGCAGCCGGCATGTTAAAAAAGTTAAACTGAAGACACTCACAGAGAGAGTGAAATTGCTGATTGTTCAGTGTTTGGGAAAGGTTGATTGTTCAGTTTCTATTCTAAGCAGCTGAGGAGGGTGATATGACAGTTTCATGCAGCACAAGCAGCACTTGCTAATTGAAAGCACAAACATGCTGCAGAAATGTTGTGAAGTATCAGCATTACATTCGTTAACTGCAGTGGTGGAATGTAACTAAGTCAAGTACTGTACTTAAGTACAATTTTAAGGTACTTGTACTTTACTTAAAGATGCAGTGTGTAATATGTTTAGTTGTTCATTATCAAAATCTGTGTTGCCCGTTCACAAACTTGTCCTTTATCATGAATATTTACCCCCACCATCAATTCCAAGTATTCCTTTTGGCTTGAAATTTTACATTAGCATTTGCATGAACTGGGGTAGACGCTCCATATTCATGCGCCATCTTGAAATACGTTAGCCGGTAAGGGACATACAGGACATACTGCTCCGCCTTTTGCGTTATTGCTAAGGATTGGTCCTATTGCCTATCGGCTAAACTGGTGTTCTTCCTAGAGTATTTAGTATTCAAGTATTTACATCAGTATATTTACTTATGGTAATTAGTGTGTGTTTTGGCTGTTTAGTGGCAGAAGACATCAGTGTCAATCAGCTGGAGCGGTTAGTGGAGATGCTGACGTCTACGGAGTGCAAGGAGCTTCTGTTCGCCCTCTCTCACCCAGAGGAAAACATCTTCCAGCACGTTGAGCGCCTCTCACCACAAAAAAATACACTCGATCTTAAGCCTCGAGCCAAGAGAGACGCCGCATCTGCTGCAGGTCAGTAACACAACTCCGACACTTATAGACACACACACTAGACCACAGAAATCATAGATGTCTAATGAGTGCATTATAAGCAGAAATGGAAAGACTACTAGAATATTTTCTCAAATAAAAGTACTATTACAATAGAGACTTTTTACTAAAGTAACAGTTTAAAAGTAGGTCAGTTTAAATGTACTCCGAGTAAACGTTACTGTGTTACATTTTTGAAGGGAGGTAGGGGAGGGGTTTTTGATGTTATGCATGATAAAACTATTGAATAAAAGAAAAAAATACTACCAAGGTGCCCTTGAGCAAGGCGCCGGACCCCCAACTGCCCAGGGCGCTCCTCCAAGGAGCAGCCCCTTCACTCTGACGTCTCTCCATTACATGCTGTAACTCAGTAATGTAACGCATTACTAATTACATTTTGGCAATATTATACCCGTTACAATCTCAGTAACGCGAGTTACAACACATTTTAACACAACATTTAGAGGTGTTGTGTTACCTGTTGTTCACCTAGGTGTTTTTGATTTGGGTCAATTAGCATGCTTGTCGAGTGGTGTACTAAAACAATGATTAACATTATAGATGCACCCTTTTTTTTAACCAATGCCAGATAATAATGCTATAATCCTAACTATAACCAGGTATGGATAGAGAACTAGAATAGTATACTCCATTCAAAGTACTGTTAATTTAAAGTCATTTTACTTGGGTCAAGTTTTTGTAAAAATGTAATCACAGTATGTGAAAATAAAAAGTAGATCAGTTAAAATGTTAAAATGTGTAAACTGTGTTTCAGTTTATTTTTAGTATGAAACTTCCTCTTTGGGAGAAACATTTTACTTAAAGGTCCCATGGCATGAACGTTTCACTTTATGAGGTTTTTTTTTATCATTAATGAGTTCCCCCAGCCTGCCTATGGTCCCCCAGTGGCTAGAAATGGTGATTGATGTAAACCGAGCCCTGGGTATCCTGCTCTGCCTTGATGAAATGAAAGCTCAGATGGGCCGATCTGGAATCTTCTCCTTATGAGGTCATAAGGAGCAAGGTTACCTCCCCTTTCTCTGCTTTGCCCATCCAGAGAATTTGGCCAACCCATGAGAGAGAGACATCATGGCTTTCAAACGAGCAAAGTGGCAGTTGGTCAAGGCCACACCCCCACCCTCCACCTTACAGTATAAAAAAAAATTAAGATACAGACTACTAAGACCTCATATTCACTTCAGCTAAACTCTAGAATGCGTTTTTGTACAAGAACGTTGAAATAAAAGAAAGTAAAAAAAAAAAAAAAAAAAAGTACAATTTATGTATAAAGCGCTTTTCACAGACATAAGTCACAAAGGGCTTTACAGGGGCATAAAACAACATAGAACAAAGAAAGTATAATGTGAGAATTATTACAGCGACCAATAAATCTTTCAACGTACGTCTGGACATGGGAGTATAGTTTTAAGACAGACTTGGTAAAATGTGAACACATTCTCAAAGAGTTACACGCCATTGGCTGTAATAAGGTAGAAATGAAGTCCACCCTTAGACCTGTCTGTTTTGTCACACGTCCAGCTCAGCTTGGAGAGTGTCTGGCAGCAGGCTGACTGTCAGAGACCTGCCCGTCTGAGGGCCATATGTTTTGTGTTTACTAGATAGTGAGGCGCAGTGCCGGACGGCCCTGACAGACTGGATGCTGAGGTACGGCGATCAGACCTACTACGACAGGCTTTCTCGCGCCTTGCAGCACATCGGCAGAATAGACATTGCCATTGGTGAGAAACAAATGGAGACAGAAAGAACCCATGTGACTCATTTAGCACTGAATCATTTATTTTCATCTAATATAATAATTCTGTGTGGTGCCACTAAGGCAATGGGTTTCATAATAAAATAGCTCACTTTGTATGTACAGTACAGTGTTGTCTCAGCATGTCCCTTGACAAAAAGAAACTGGAACAAAGCCTTAATTTGGCTACATGGAGGTGTATTTTCAAAATTGGTTCATTTCGGTCAAGAAGGCCTCCTCGAGACTTTAACAACCATGCATAATTGCTTCATTACTTTGAGATTTGTTTTAATTGGAACTTCAAAAGTGGCATATTTTGCAGACTGCCAGTCTTTGGCATGTGTTGCAGTCCAGTGTGCGCACAACTCCACAGCCGAGTGGCGTTGGATAGAAGGAGGTGTAAATGATCTGACAGAGGACTCAGTGGAGCTGACACCAGCCACAGAACAAACCATCTGCTCCTTTCATCAGCAGCTTTGGAGCAAAAAAAAAAAAAAAAAAAAAAGGAAAAAAAAAAAAAAAGACAAGGAGAGGATGGGAAGAGATGAGTTATGACATTGGAGAAGGGGGGGGACAGTGGTGGCTTTGATGAAAAAGACTGTGTAGATGCAAAATGCAGCAATTATCGTTCACTTGATTGCAGTTGTGAAGAGATCTACTCGTATGTGCAAACTTGAGTGGTTAATTTAGTTTTGTTCTGAACCGAAGGACGGCAGTTGCTCTCCTGGCAGAACTAATTAGGTTCAGGGCGAGAAAACAACAATTAAATTCAAATCTTCACTCTTTTAAAGGATGAAATGCATACACTTTCAGAATTTTTATGTGACATAGAGATACTTTTAGATTGGCCCTGTGCTTGTGTTTGTTTGTTTTTCCAACAGAAGTGGGGAAGAACATCAACCAGGACAAAGCCTTGAGCTTGAAACGCTACGTTGAAGACTATCACAAATATGTCAACTCTTTAAACTTCCCACCGGTACAATTAGACACAAAGGGCCAACCACATGAAGAACAGAAGGCCAGAACACGAACACGAAGAGGTAATTTATCCCAAAGCTTGAAGGAGTCACATTAGTTTAGCACACTATAAAATAGAATTAGCGATGGAGAACTGAGTCTTTTAACATGTCTAAGCCCAAATATCTTTGGCTATTGATGTCATGAGGAGATTTTTGGGTTATCCCTCTGGAGACTGTCTGAATGACAAATGATAAAATGTTCTGCTGAACCCTGAATCTATTAAGTGTTTAGATGAGATGCCGGATTAGATTTGGTGGCCGTGGGCATGCTTCCAACTCATTACTTCTCAACATCAACACTCTCACTATGTGAGTAGTATTTCCCAGGATACCTAAAAATTCTAAAAATGTAATTATCACCTGTCCATTTTTTACATTTTCTCCCGGGTGCTTCATTCAAGCTAAAACTTGACAAAAATGCTCCCACTGTCCTTTGAGATGATAAGTGTATCCGTCCTGTTTGTGCTCCGTGTGCTGTGTGTGTGTGTGTGTGTGTGTGTGTGTGTGTGTGTTAGTAAGGGATCTGACATGGCGTGACCTGGATCTGATCGTGGAGCGGGCCCCCGTTGCTGTGTATCAGAAGGGGCCTATGGATGCAGCTCTACCCCTCTTGTATGGCATCCTGCTGGGCTTCGGAGGCACCTTCCTCGCAGGCGTCTCTATACTTGCCGTCATCGTACACATCTCCCGTAGAAAGCAGCAGAGCTGTCACCGCAGGGTCACCGGGAGCCCCAGCAGCAAGCTCATGGTTGGAAATGTAATATTGAAAGATGCAGCTTCTGTGAGGTCAGAGGCTGCAAAATAAGCCGCTTAGGGGTTTAAATGGTCACACGTAAATAAAGGCAAAATAGACTTTCTATTTGTTTTACAGATGTGTCTTTTATGAAAGATTTAAAATGCCAAAATTTTTCAATCTCTTTGTCCACAACAATCAGCAGAGTCAACAATAGAAACCCAATATCGATTCCACGACACCACAACTAATTATGACAAATATGACAAGTATAATGCAGTTTCAGATAAAGTAATTATCCATGCTGTATATTGCTAGAGTGGTAGGCATTATTGTCTTGCCAGTGGGTAGATGACTAGCGGTGTGACAGATGCGCTGGAACCCAGCCCTCATACCAAAGGTTGTTCCGGTGTTACTGTGATAGTGATGCCACTCTCTATTTCCCCTCCAAGTGACGGCAATGTGCCCGTCTGGCATCGAAGAACAACTAATTATCCAGCCTGGCGCCTGCTTCCTTCGGAGCCTGCCGATACCTCCACAGGCAATCCAAAAGACTAATAACAATGACAATGCTAGCAGACAATGGAGCACTCTTGGTTGTGATGGCAGCTTCTGGCGGGTGACAGAAGCCAAATAGAAAACACAGAGCTGTATTTTTTTTGGAATGTGAGAAGTAGCGAGGATTGTTAGCAAGCTGAAATTACTTGATATACGAGATGCTGCAGCAAAGTGGGTCCAGAAATTGGCATGGGAAAAGAACAGAATAAAAAAAATTGTCTGTATTAGAAGATTGAAAATAACTTTGGTTAACACGTGCGAGCTTAAATTAAGAAAATCATTTGCAATAACAAGGCTATTTTCACATACTCTGCCGAGTATGTTTCATAACAGCTAGACAGAAAACACGCTCGTGGCACTGGGGGTACTTTCTCGCTTCTTGTTCCCAGTTTCTTACGCTATCCCTACTTTATTCTTCGTAATTGAACTAATTACTTCATTATACAAATCGGGCCTAATGTGATTCAGGAGGCAGACAGCTTGGATTAACAGTGGCACTAAGCAGCAATTACAGACAATTAGTTCATAAATCAACATTTAAACAAATCATAGTGCCAAACACGACTGCATGAGCAACGCTCTAAAAAGGCCAAAAGGGCATTATGGATTTGAGTTTTGACTTATTACCTAAATAATGGCCTACATATTCTGACACAGACTGCATGTTCTTCTTCTGTAGTCATATTATACTAAGTGCTCTTTTAAAATTGATACTGTAATTCATAAACCAATGCATACTTGATTTAAAGGTATGAAGATTTGGCTTTGTAAAGCAAAAGCTGTAACCTACAGTGATGGCACTTTGTTAACAGTCTGTCATTCTCGCCATGTGTCTTTAGGACAACGTTGTGTTTCACCGTCATTACGAAGCCTCCCAGGCGGCACACAGCACAACTCTTCACAACAAAACTTCCTCTGTCCTTCAGTTTTTTTTCCCCTCTTGCTGGCTGTTAGGATCCCGCAGGTGCTGACTATGACAGGTTCACCTGCTGTGGGCTCACCTGTATTCCTGTAAGCAGTGGAGAGGAAAGCCAGAGTACTGTATGCCTGAATGACTCCCAGAAACAACATGCCACATGGGGCCTGCATCATGGTTGTGACACTCCTTAGCATAGCCAAGGTCCCACTGGGAAGCTGCTCTTAGTGGATAAAGAAAACTATAAAACACCTCCAGCCTGTTGAGGCACACTGCATAACTTTAGATATATACCCTTCAGTGCACAATTTCATATTCTATAGAGCCAAGCCTGATCATATGATTGTCTGCTACCCCGGCCCTTTTAAGATGCATTTCATAAGGGGCACTGAAAATGAGCACCGGAATAGGCCAACGTTCATTTCAAGCCATTCTCATGCAAAGGGATGAAGCAATCACAGACGTCATGGATGAATAGAGAAAGAATCTGACATGAAATTGACATTTACAGCCAAGGCGAAGCCAACGTGCGAGGGTACGGTTTCCGGGCGTTTTTTATTCTCATGTAAAATAGGGCTTTTTTCTTCTTTTTTTTTTTTTTTCATTCCGGTGGTTTCTTTTGGGTTATTTAATAGTTGGTGGAGCAGCAGCTTATCAAACTGGATTGTCTGAGGAGGGCACATCTGTCTCTTGTCATTGGCTCAGCTCAGCATAGGGAGTCAAGTGTTTGTCTGGATGAAAATGTAGATGGACGGGATGTGATGCGTGCCAGGGGGACGCTCAGACAGAGAGGCTGTGTCCTTGATGTGCTGAGGCTGAGCGTTCTGCACCAGGGCCTCTGGGGTGTGCTTAGTGTCACTGAAGGCTTTAACTTCCCCCCTCCCTCCATTTGCATCTTCATTCATCTACGGGGCCACTGAGGTGCTGCAGTCCCCACTCAACCATCACTCTCCCTTTGCTCAATATATATGGATCACAGGAAACAAGATCACAACACCAGCTCTTTTACAGTCAGTTTTTTTTTTTTTTTTTTTTTTAAATCGGCTCAGCTCCAGCTCTCACAACTTTGTCTTTCATGGTTTCCTTGGGGGAATCGGAGACTTCTTCAAAGTTTTTTTATTTTACTGCTGATCAGAGTAGAGCCGCTCTGTGAGTTTACAGATAAAGCCTCAGTGCCATCCAGTGGTCACGACAGGTCATTACAGCAAACAATCAACAGAATTATTGAAATTAGAGTAGAGAATTGTGTTGTTTTTTTATAACTACCTAAGAGCAGGTTTAAATGGCTGTAATAAATCTGCAAGCTGTGAAAGCAGAAAATATTATGAATGTATTGTTTTATCAAGTGATGGCACTGTGAAAAGTAAAAGTCCTTCTGGATTCAGATTCTCCAGATTGTTGAACTGCACGTTAACGCAAATATCTCATCAGCCAATCACGCAATGCACATATCGCGTCAAACTGGTTTCCTGAACATGACAATGAGTTCACTGCACTGCAAATGGCCTCCACAGTCACCAGATCTCAATCTGATAGAGCACCTTAGGTATGTGGTGGAACGGGAGAATCACACACTATGATTGATTTCTGTTATAGGTAGGTCTAGCGACGTGATAATGTGTCAATATTAGAGATGGTCCAATACCATACCTGAACTTGCGTATCGGCCGATACCGAGTACCGATCAGATACCAGTGGGTCATATATTTTATTATGTTTTAACAACTGTATACTACTATCCCTGTATGGATGTGATATGATTTCTATCTTTGTTGTCTGTCTGGCTCAGGTTAAACTCTTTGTAAAACATGAACAAACACAAACAATGAATGTTGTAGAACTTTTTTTTTATTCTCCAGTTTGACAGTCGGTTATAATGGAAAAAAAAACCTAAATAAACTACTTTTAATGTAGATTTTCTTTAGGGCTTTATTACGTGGTATCGGATCGGTGCTTAAACTCCAGTACTTCCCGATACCGATACCAGCGTTTTAGGCAGAATCGGAGCCGATACCGATACTGGTATCGGAACATCTCCAAAACGTGTTTCGAGAACCTTGTTGAATCGATGCCACACAAAAAAAAAAGTTCTGAAGGCAAAAGGGGATCCAACACAGTACTAGCAAAGTGACAGGTAAGTGTATTTAGTGAGTAACATTTTGTACTTTTACACAAAAAAACTACAATTAGTTTTTTCCAAAGTGACGTATACTGGATATAGTTTTATTATTATTATTATTATTATTATTGCCCCTCTGAGAGCAGCTGTGGAGAAGATTTGTGAAATGCAAGAGAGAGGGGAGTGGATGGCCATAATGGGATGCAGTTAGACAGCTGTTTTTAGAGAGCAAGGCCCACTGAATCACCAAGCAGTGCTCTTGTCACAATAATGGGAAAGCCAAAGCTGTGTGTGTAATGTCTTGGGTACTTGTGTGCATGTAGATGTGCAACAAAAAAAGACATTTCAATTGCAAATTTCCCTCTTCAAGTGAAAAACAAAAAGGATGACTGAGTGTTACTATTGCATGGCATAAAGCACACTGGGTTGAAGCTTAAAGCATTTCATATATGCTTAAATAAACCTGAAGACTTTAATATAGAAACAGTGATAACACTTTATAATAACCATCATTAGTAAGTGGCAAATTTATAGTTATTTAAGCTGTAGTTAATAGTTATTTTACTGTTAAGCAATTAAATGCTTTATAATGTTTACTTTTTATCATTAGTTTAGTGTCATATACATTTGTTTATACATTTAAATAGATAGTTAATACTTTGTCAATGATTATTACTTTGTAAAGCATCTATAAACATGTGGATGTTATTGTAAAGTTTCAACTTACAATAATTAGTTAATGATTAAGAAGTGGTTTACAAAGCATAAACAAACATTCATTTGGCCACATTAAATCTTTTTAAGTGATCTATAAAAGAGATGATGATTTGAGCACTGATAATAGCTATCCAGATCATGCTTATAGATGCTTTACAATTGACAGCCTATGCTAAAGGTATGTTGTAAGGTATGTTAAATACTTAACATAATAAATAAAATATGTTTTTTAATTTAACCTTTATTTATTCACTGTGAGGCAGCCACTCTTTTTGCAGGAACGCCCCTGATCACATTCACAGTTACACATATTATTATTACATACCTGGAAGCTGCCCAGTACAACCACAGTCTGATCTGCTGGCCACTGAGCAGCTCCACTGGAGCGGTCGGAGGTTAAGGGCCTTGCTCAAGGGCACTTCAGTGGTGGTAATGAGGGAGGGACAAACAATGCTCTTTTCACTTTCCCCACCCACTTTTTATCCTGTCGGTCTGGGGATTGAACCGACGACCTCCCGGTCACAAGCTCTCTTCTCTAACTTTTAGGCCACCGCTGACTAAATACTACGCCTACTACGCTACTAGCAGTGACATGCCTATTCACTTAAGTTTCCTAACAGTTTCCCATTTACCAGTGATGGTTATTGTAAAGTGTTACCGAAACAGGTCATTAGAGACTGATCAATCTCCTGTTTGCTAATATCAGCTGACCCAGAGTTTAATATCACGACAGCCAGTTCAAAAGATTAGGCTTGCAGGCTTTGTGACAATCGTCATTCAATTTGGCTCAAATTTAAGATTTAATAAATTACCAGCCGAGTTAAATCCCCTCCCCCCACCCCGATGAAAGACGAGCCATGATAGAGACGTAAACAAAAGCAGCAAAGGGCTTTGGATAATGGCTGCCTGGCGTGTCTGTTTACTCCGATAAAAGCAGAGATGTCTCCTCTGAGCTTCAGACAGGTGGGTTTCCTCCGCAGACAGAGGTTCCCATGGGACAACGGTAGAGCAAATCAAACAGGTCTGAACCAACGTTTTAGTGGAAAAACACTGCACAACCCACCAACTGTTCCCTTATTTTCAGCGTGTGAGCTTTGTGTTTTTGAAATGAACGAGTATTATACGGAGGACTGTATGGGGCGCTTTCATGAAGAGCTCAGTGGAAAGCTAACTTGCAAATGTTTGCGTTACGCTTGTGTGGTCATTGGTCTCCTGGCAGACATTTGTAGACACTCGGACACGGCTGGTCTTTGTCTCCAAAGACTGATTCAAGTGCCTGCCGAGCCACGCTCCTGTCAGTTCAATTCTTCAAGCCGGACTTTTTATAGCATGTCGAGAAGTGAAGTGAAACGGATGGCTCTTGCAGATTTTCCAAGCAGTCCGTTACTCTTACTGTGCATGAGTCTAATCATCTCTTTAAACAACCCTGTCGGTCTCTTACAAAAACATCTAGTCATACAGGATGATCTGTTTATGACCATATATTCACAGCTTTACGACATCCTGTTAATGACGATGAAGATCTTGTCAATAGATTAAAGATTTGGGAGAAAACCCCAAGCAACATGAAATGTCAACCCCCCCCACCCCTCCCGAAATGAACATTCAATACATAAATATACAGTAAATTATGGTTCACCATTGGACATCAAAGCTTTTCCCTCTTTTATGTCCTTCTTGGCCCGGGAGTTTATCCTGCAAGATTCTCAAATGTAATCAAGTAATTGTGCACAAGCTTT